>NW_019272261.1:35838-54413 GCF_002738345.1 Cucurbita maxima
TTAATTAAATAGTTTAATTAATCATTTAATATTACTTTAATTTGAAATTAATAATTCAAATTAATTGTTGAATGAAAATGAAGAAAGTCAAAATGTTGACTTCATTTAATGCATGTTTTAGTTAGTGAAATTTTGAGGTATCAAAATTTGGTTTAACCAAACTTGCATGCTTGTCAAATAATCCCCACAAATTTTAGTGGAATTTTGAGTGTCAAAATTTGATGAACTCATTGCATGCTTGCCACATAATCCCAAACATTTGAATGAAATTTTGAGTTAAAAAATTTGGTGATCTCAAATTTGCATGAACAGGCAAACATGACTCTATAAATAGAGTGATCATATTATATGGAAGTTCTTCCAAGGGAAAAACCTTGGAAAAAAAAATCTCACAAATTCTCTCTTCATATATGCTAAATCCCTCCCAAGTTTAGTCACTCACCGGATTTCATAATTCCGTTCCAAGGCCGGAGAATAGTGGAGAAGACACTAGTGGAGGTTCGAAACCAGTTCATGAGGAAAAAAAACTTGAGCGACAAAAGGTTAGTATTCAAACTCATTTAGTTTTAATGCTTTTGAACATGCTAGCTAATTTACTATAATTGATGTACTTAGAGTACCTAAGATCCAAATTGCTTCCGCATGTGTTCTATTAACATCATCAATTGGTATTAGAGCATGGTTTTAGGCACTTTATTTACATTAATTTGAGCATGGTGGGTACTATTTCATGAATGAAATATTGTGGTTGCTAAAGTGGATGTTTTTGGTTTTTGCATTTTTTTATGCTTCCATTTGATGCAATTCTTGTAACAAGCCTAATGTCTATGAGCTTTAATGAGTGAAGAAAGGTCTGTAATTTTTATGGAGTCATTAGAGTCCATTTTAAGTTATAATTGATCAAAAATTTAAGAGATAGCAAGCTGAACCAAAGAAAAAGATGGAAGAGGCAGTTCGAGTGTTTTTTCTACCTTTGGGGTCCAGTTCAACGTTTTTAAGGGTTGGTTCTCCCAGCTCGTGATCCTTAGGTGCGGTTCAAGTTATTTTTAATTATTAATGTAATAATTTAGTTAATTTCTTGCTTTAAAATGCCAAAACAAATCCACTTTAGTGTGTTTAATGAATTATGCATTATGAATGTATGTTTTAATTAAATAGAAAATGTATATGCATAGAGTATGTCATATAGATTTAAAATCCCACCATAGGCTAAGCATGTTTCATGCATTCCAGGTATGTTATGAGTGTTATAATATATAGTATACATGTTTAGAGTTCCAGGAGTGATAGATATAAATTGTTATATTATTGCATGAAATGGATGATTATGTAATTGTTATATAAAGCATTTTCCTTGCATTTTCCTTTCTTCATTCCTCCGTATCAAAATTCGTTGTCTACATCTTGTTTCTTCTCCTTCTTTCTCATGATGTTAACCGTCTTTGTACGTTTGATCCTACCCCTCTATCTCACTAGTGTTGTGTATGTTGGATCCCATGGTTGTCATCTCGACATCATCATTTGTGCAGAGGTGCCTTGTCTTTACCTAAAAAATAAGAGCAGCGTATGTCTTGAGTATTTTAAGAAATACTCATTAAGTAACTCCGCCACTTCTCTACTCACGCAAACACATGAAATCATGGTTATCATAAAATATCATTTCATGGCCTTGGTCTCATATTCGTGTCCGGGTAGAATTTGATGTGCATACTTCTCTACTCACGACTTACATACACACACATTTGCTCCCATGCGAGCTCGCATACCTACCTATTGACCTGGGCTTCAACTAGCATACACTCACACTATTGGTATACCATGGAGGGAAGGGAGTGCACCATAACATCCTAACAAGTCATAACATAATAAGCAAATATATAACCGATCAAAAGGTATCACTCACACTCCACCTCAAAGTTCATTTAGAGTAGGTAGACTTATTACCATCGCTAGAAGGAGGGTTTGAGAACCTTCAACCTTGTGGTTAACAGCCACACGCTCTAACCATCTGAGCTATTCCAGCTAATTCTTCGTAATAGCTCAAGCCCACCACATCCTTATAAGGGATGTTTCATCCCCTCTCCAACCAATGTTGGATCTCACAATCCACTCTCCTTGGGGGCCCAACGTCCTTGCTGGCACAACACTTGGTGACTTACTTTGATAGCTTTCGTAATAGCCCAAACCCACCGCTAACAAATATTGTCCGATTTTGCCCACTACGTATCATCATCAGCCTTACAATTCTAAAATGAGTCTACTAGGGAGAGGTTTCCACACTCTTCTAAGGAATGCTTCGTTCCCATTTCCAGCCACTAAAAAATATTGTCCATTTTTTACCGTAACAAATCGTCGTCAGAATCACAGTTTAAAAACACGCTACTAGAGATGTTTACAGACACTTATAAGTTATTCTTCATTCTCCTCTCAAATCAATGCGGGATCAGAGGGCATGGGTTCAAATCCCACTTCTGACAACTCAAATAAAGGTAAAATAAAAATACAATAGCATATCATTTTTTGAAATCAATTGATCTCACTAAAGATTTAAAATTGTCACGACATGATTTTTCAAGCATATAAGAACAGTAATAACTCAATTTTAAAGACTTCAAAGCACAACTATAATAACTCAACTTTCTAAGACTTTAAATCATTATTCATGACACAGAAAAATTTCATAAAAATTGAGAGGAGATTCGAAAACTAATGACAATAATTCGTAACACATAGACTAACGTGACAAAGAAAAATTTGATAAAAATTGGAACGAGATTTGAAAACTAAGGACAACAACTTGTACATATAGAACTGATGGCTCGGGACGACCCTCCTCTATGACCTTAACTAAAAATTAGTGATCACCCAAAAAGGAAAAGTAATATCTAGTTCAACTAAATAAGTAACCTACTTGTAGGCGGTAATCGAGTCCTTGATCGAGCGAGTTGCCACGGGTTTTTCTTTAGGTTATAGAATGTTCAGGTGTAGATTATATGTAACGACCCTAATTTTCTAGGGACCTAGAGTCACTTGAACATGCATGATGTAATTTCTTTATGCTAAAATATTTTTTACATTATGTTTTTGTATTGAAGCTACCCCTAAAAAGAACACAATATTATTATTAAGAATGCTAGATTAAGACGGTAACAATGTTAGGAATCATGAACCTACATAATTATATGACATTGTCCACTTTGGTTGGAGGGTTAAATTTTTCCACATACTAAAATGGAATGATTCATTCCCATTGATAAAAAGAGAGATGAACCTCTGACCTTATGGTTAACAATCATACGCTCTAACCAACTGAACTATTCCAAAAAGTTATGAGTATTAGCCTGGATATTGTCTACTTTGACTCATTACATATCGTTGACAACCTCACAGTTTTAAAACACGTCTAATAGTAAGAGATTTCCACATGCTTATAAAAAATGCTTCATCCCCTCCACAACCGACGTGTGATCTCACGATCCACCCCCTTGTGTTCCCAGCAACCTCGTTGGCACACCACCCAATGACTAACTCTAATATAATTTGTTACAAACCAAGCCCACCTCTGATATTGTCTACTTTGGCTAATTACGTATCACCATCAGCCTCACGATTTTAAAATATGTCTACTAGGGAGAGATATCCACAACCTTATAGTTAATGTTTTGTGTCCCTCTCCAATTGCTAGCAGATATTGTTTCTTTTGGCATGTTACGTATCGTAAAAGTTTAAAAGTTTTAAAACGAATCTGTAAGAGAGAGGTTTCCACACCCTTATAAGGAATGCTTCATTCCACTCTTCAACCAATGTTAGGTCTCATAATAAATAGTTAAGATGGTTGAGTGGCTGAAGGCTTTAGAACTCAAGTTTTTGTCCTTGTGAGTGCGTGGGTTGGATCAATCCAACTTTTGACAACTTAGAAAGGTTTTGTTTTATAAAGTGCTATTCTTTTATTAAATGAATTCATTCCTATTAGCAGGACCTACGACCTTGTTGTTAAAGGCCAATATCACCATCAACCGAACAATTCTAAAACGAGTCAACTAGGGACTCGGGAGAGGTTTCCACATCTTTATAAGGAATGTTTCATTCCCCTTTCCAAGCACTAAAAATATATTGTCCATTTTTTCGTTATATATCGCCGTTAAAATAATAATTTTAAATCATGTTTATTAGAGAGATGTTTAAAGACTCTTATAAGTTATACTTCATTCTCTTCTCTAACCCATGCGGGATCAGAGGGTGTGCGTTCAAATCCCACTTCTGACAACTCAAATAAAGGTAAAATAAAAATACCATAGCTTATCATTATTCAAATCAATTGAACTCACTAGAGATTTAAAATGGCTTCCAAGCTTCTACAAAAGTTAGTATTGTTCAAGTTTACCCTTACGCTTGAATCTCAAGGACACTCTGATTTTCTGTACTACGTGAGTGCATAGCAAATGATGATTTGTGAGCCTCTGTCAATGTCTCGTTCCTTAATAACCCCACTGCTGGAATACATAGGCTCCTTAATTCCTCCATTACTGGAATACACTAGCGTCCTTCATAACTACCTATGTGAAAAAAAAATCAGCTTTGGAAAGGTAAAAAATGTAAAGGTTCGTGTCAAAAATGTCAAATCAAGCAAAATATGTCGTTTTTAGCCTAAAATTCCGAGAAGCTAAGCCGAAGGGGTCGGTGTATGCAGTAGTGACCCTGTCGTTGAGGGACATTGACACATGAGCAAGTCGCAAAGTGGGTCGAGGCACGGGTCTTGAATATTCATGTGGGCACACAAGTTGGTGTAGTGGATCCTGGGGTTAGACCGTGTTCTGTTTATTTTTTGTTTGAATGTGGGTTTTTGGGCCAAGCACAGAGGAACTAGACTACACGACTGGTTGCTAGTTGGTATCTGATTGCATTATTGGGTCGAAGCTTTGTATTTTAGGTTACTGGAGCAAACTAGGTATGGGGTTGCTTGGCTATAATGAGGTTGCAGGTATTCGAGTTTGAGTCCGACCAGGTGGACTTCATCTTCTCCACCCCTCACATCGGTTAGGGTTGCCTGTGGGTTTTGGGTCGTGAGTCGGATCTCGTGTCGGACTTCGTTTCCCTCACCCCGATTACTAGAGAATTTTTCGGCGACTCTCTCTCCTCGGTCACGTCGTTTCAATGTCCTTTTTCCTCCATTTTTTAGTCTCCTCCTCCCCTAATCCCGTGTATGGTGTTTGTTTGGTTCGTAAGGGCGTAAACACTCAGATCTGAGAGGGTTCGAAAATCCAACATTCTGTCTTCCTTACCCAATCTCGGGCCTAAAACTTTATTCGACTTTGCTCCGCAACTTTTGTTTAGCGCTTTCGACTCAGGATACTGGTTTTTAACCCTGTTTGACATTTTTAGACCCAATCCTACAATTGGTTACCCACTTGAAGTCGATTTTGATATTTCCAAAAGGTTTTGAGATTAGTACGATCATTGTTTCAAAAAACTAAAATATTATAAGAAAAATGATAGGTTTACTTACACATAGTAGCTAAACGAGGTCGTTTGATCTGTGCTAATTCGGTGTCGTTAACTCACATAGGTTTACTTTGATTTTAAATGGTAAAATTGAACTAGCTTCAAGTATGATTTAAGGGCTTCAACTTAGCTATCTTGGTAAGTGACTTCACAACTATCCAAAGTTTGCTTGACTTCTCTGAGTGCTAAGGAATGGTGGGTTTTATTTTAATGGCGATTTTGAGGTTAGTGAGGAGGAAAAACATTAAGGAATGGAGATTGTGTCTGAAAGAGGAGAGAGGTTTGATACTGTTTGGATTGGGAAAAGTAGACTGCCTTCTGCTTCAATGGTAAGAACACAACCAGCTCTTGAAAATAGTTACCTTTCTTGATTCTTTTTCTTCTTAATTGCTGGGACGTTTTCGTCATTGTGTGGAACGTTAAGGAGAGAAAGAACGTTTAGACGAACGATATAATCGGTATAATTTTTTACTCTTGAAGTGTAAAGTTGTCGGAACGATTCTTTTATTAACTTCTCTGGGTCATATTAAAAGATAAATGAATACTATTATTGAAGATCTCATGGATAAACACCAAGACCGAAGATGAAGAGTTATTGGGCTCTCGATCATGGCTACAACAAGCTTGGGTACCATATTTAAGAATAGTAGGATATCTTTAGAAAAATTAGTAATTGAAAGTATCTTTTTGGTTAATTTTTTTTTGTGATAAATTGAGTGGAAAAAAAAAAAACAAACTAAGATATTTGGTATTGAATATAAATAAAATTGTTGATTAGTTTAATGGGTTAGGTTTTAATTAAAATATATTTTGTTAGACCCATAAGAGTTTAAACTTGAGTTAATTTTGCAATTATAATGGATCAAATCTTAGAAAAGAAAAGGGAACCAAATTTTGAAAGAAAAAGGGAATGTATAACTCTATAGTAATAAGTAAAATGGGCTAAATAAATTTGAATTGGGTTGCATATTTTACCCATAGAACTCATGTCATACAATATATTTGAATCAAATTAACTTAAACAAACTTTGGCCTTCGCCTAGAAACTCAAACAATATAATTGTTGTATGTCTATTTACTTTTTTTGACGTAGTTTATTTTTATTGTATTAAGAATACGAATAAAAATCCATATGATACAGAGTAGAAATAAATTGGGTAAGGACATTGTTTTGGTGCAACTTTGCCAGTAGATTAGGGCATGCTTCATTCGAAGTTTTCTGGCCAGAAAAAGGAACATGGCTTTCTGATCGATGTAGTAATGAAGGATAATTTGCCTATAATAACGGTTTTTCTTTGTTTAATATTTCTCAAAACAAATTTGAGTTCTTGCACCCATGGGAACCTTGTTAAATAATTAAATAATTATTCAATGTATCTTTATGGGTTTTATGGAACACACCTTTGTTAGAACAACAAAGAAAATAAAGTTAGTTTCAATTATTAACTATGTGAATAAAACGAAGGAAGGTAAAATAATTATGGAAAATGATAACAGAGGTACAACTCAAGCTCAAATGAGAGGATTTGGGTAAAACATGGAATTCTCATCACTAATCTAGAGCCACACATTAGTCAAGTCTTCACGACCACAACATAAAATTATCACCATTAAACTACAATCTATTAGAGATTATCGTTTAAATTTTTTATTAAATTACTCCTAAATACTTAGGATGGTTGATTTTAATGACTAATATCAAAGCCACGAAGATTTAGATTCAAGTTCTAAAGCTAGGGGACCAATTTCAAGTTCTCTAGGGTAAAAGAAATAATAAGCATCGATATAACAATCTCAAAATAAATATTCCATAATTTTATAAAACATTTGTTGGGAAAGTGTCTAAAATCAATCTCAAATCAATCACGGAGGAATGACATGTCATGTTTCTAAATTAAATGAGTGAAGTATTTTTCTTCAATCTGGCATGGACAATTGGATTCACGAGAATTCTCACAACTCGTCATGATTTTCATTTCTTCCACCAGACGTTTAGGTCAAAAAATGCAAGCACATACAATTATGCATGACCTTATTCTCTACTTCAAGTTCGAGTAAAGTTTGATGTGTAGTACTTCTCTATTCACAACCACACATACATACATGGACCCACTAAGTGAGCTCATTTACATACCCCTGGGTCTGACGGTAGGTTAGTATACACCCACATTGTCAGAAGCCACAAAGGGGAATGAGCATGTATAATATCATTGTGTACAAAATAAGTAAGTGTACACATGTGTACTAATCATAACAAGGAATTATCTCGATACATGTGACATGCAAAATACATGAGGCCTCACAGTTTCGAATCATGATATATAGTTATGATGCAAATCATACATTCATTCTTTTTATGACATAGTGTTCCTATGAGACATGCATACGTATACGGAACATATCTTTTATGGTTAATATGATATATACGGTTTCGAATTAACATTCATTCTTTTTATGACATAGTGTTCCTATGAGGCCTCACAGTTTCGAATCATGATATATACGATACATACATGTGCAAAATATGATATTATCAATTATCCTTACAAAGTAATTAATTTTTTTCTTATTAGTTCTCCTTTTCTATTCGAGGTACATACGTGTGCAAAATATGATATTATCAATTATCCTTACAAAGTAATTTTTATTTTTTTATTTTTTAAGTCTAACAAACTAATTTTTTTATAGTCTTACCGTCTTACCACCTAATTAATTGTAACATTCCACATTCCTAGAGAAGTGGACACCATAAAGTGGACAAAATTCCTAGTGGTCCTAAGATTCTAACAAACTAGTAACATGACAATCTTTAACAATTTCTCCCTTAAACTAATTGTAAGGTTGCCATCAGTTTACTCGTGATACTACACACATACCCATTGACTCATGTAGTTTTATGAACGCGTCCAACTTCAGTAGTTTTTTCATCATATCTACAACTTGTTCCTGTGTGCATTGGACCAGAAGTGCTTTTCTTGTCATATATATCTCATGCATAATTACTGTCAGTATATGCTATCAACTTTCCATTACCTCTTTTTCGATAAAGAACTCCCAAATCAGTCATTTCAAATTAAAGTTTTATAGAATTCTTGAACTTAACAAACATGCTCTCATCATTACCAGTAAAAATTAGATCATCAACATTATAGACTAACAATCAAAATTTTATCTCTATCTCTTGTTTGTATGAATGAAGTATGGTTACAATTGCACCTCTCAAATCTTTCTTCAACAAAATGTGCTTCAAGTCAACTAAATCATGCACGTAGGGCTTGTTTAAGGCCATATAATGTCTTCTTCAATTTATATACCTTGTATTCTTGACATTTTTTCTCATAACCTTGTGGTTGCTGATACACGTTCCAACTATTTCGAGCTGCTAAAGCAATTATCATTCAAATACTATCCCACCTAAGCAATAAAATCAATTCTAGAGTAGGCCACATAGATGCAACCTAGGCAATGATACCAAATTGATTAGGCAACCCTAATCCTCAACCCAACAATCCAAGTTTAGTTGAACAAAAAAACCCTTGAATCAAAGAAATTAACAAATTCGTCCAAGCTTTTATTTTTGTATTTTTGTATTTTTTTTTTTTTTTGTAGGTTTTTGTCTTCTTGTTAGATATTCACCCACTATTCTCGAGTGGCAAGTCATCTGATCTTTCAGGAGTCATATATGTCATATAGTCATATATTGCATATTTGCCAACTCACCTATTGCAACTTGAATCGATAGTAGGGGAAATGGTAAGAGCATAACTAAATTTGTATGCTTACAAGAGTTAAACTGCGTGGCACCAGCGGCCGGGAATAGCTTAGATAAGCTAAATAGGACACAACGTTAATAACTCAATTTTAAAAACTTCAAAGCACAACTATAATAACTCAATTTTCAAGGCTTCAAATCATTCTTCATGACATGACAAGACAAAGAAAAAATTTGATAAAAATTGGAACAAGTTTTGAAAATAAGGACAAAAACTCGTAACACCTAACTGACGTGACAAAGAAAAAATTGATAAAAATTTGAACGAGATTCGAAAACTAAGGACAACAACTCGTAACATATAAAACTGACGACTTGAGACGACCCTCCTTTGTGACCTTAACTAACAACTAGTGATCCCCCAAAAAGGAAAAGTAATATCGAGTGCATCTAAATAAGTAACCTACTTGTAGGCAGTAATCGAATCCTTGGTCGAGCGAGTTGCCACGGATTTTTCTCTAGGTTATAGAAAGTTCAGGTGTAGATTATATGTAACGACCCTAGTTTTCTAGGGACCTAGAGTCACTAGAATATGTATGATGTAACTACCTTATGCGAAAATATTTTTTACATTATGTTTTTGTATCGAAGGTACCAGAGAATGATTAAGACTATATAACAATGTTAGGAATCACGAACCTCCATAATTATATGACATTGTCCACTTTTGTTGAAGGGTTAAATTTTTCCACATACTAAAATGGAATGATTCACTACCATTGCTAAAAAGAGAGCTTGAACCTCCCCAACCTTATCGTTAACAATCATACGCTCTAACCAACTGAACTATTCCAACAAATTATAAGTATTAGCCTAGATAGCTACTTTGGCTCCTTACATGTCGTCGTCTACCTCACGGTTTTAAAATGCGTCTAATAGTGAGAGATTTCCACATGCTTATAAGAAATGTTTCATCCCCTATCCAGCCGATGTGGGATTTCACAATCCACCCCATTGTGTTCCCAACAACCTCGTTGGCACACCACCCGATGACCAGCTCTAATATATTTTGTTACAAACCAAGCACACCTCTATTAGATATTGAAGGTTTTGCCCTTGGAAGACCTTCCATGTACCATGATCACTCTATTTATAGAGTCATGTTTGCATGTTCATGCAAATTTGAGATCACCAAATTTTGACACTCAAAATTCCACTCAAATGTTTGGATTATGTGGCAAGCATGCAAGTTTGACTTCACCAAATTTTTTACACTCAAAATTCCACTAAAATTTGTGGGGTTTATTTGGCAAGCAGCATGCAAGTTTGGTTAAACCAAATTTTGACACCTCAAAATTTCACTAACTCAAACATGGATTTTTTTCATTAAATTAAGTCAAATTTTGATTCAACAATTAATTTGAATTATTAATTTCAAATTAAAGTAATATTAAATGATTAATTAAACTATTTAATTAATATTTTATATTAATTCAAATGTCAATCCAAATCAATTCTTACACATATTTGATTAAGATATTTAAATCTTATTTAAATATCTCAGATTCACTCTTTTTGTTTAATTCGTAAATAAAACAAAATTGTGGTAAAATATATCGAATATATATAGTGCATATTCCCTAATTTGAATTCGAACACTTTGAACTCACTCGTCACACTGTTCTATGGTTTAGTCTGATATGAGCTAGCAGAGAGACCTAATGGACCTATAGATCATGAGCTCCAATGATCCAAGATTAACCGGTTTAACTCATTAACCTTGTTAACTAACATTCATTAACTACTAGGACACTCCACTATAGCCTAGTAGTTGACGTCCCCTCACTATAGATATATTTATGTCCATTTGATATAACCATGATTAGTAAGTTGATCCTTCACAGGTTGTTTGTAACTAGAGCTGGGTCAATTTACCATTTTACCCCTGAAGTTACTTCTTGTTCCTTATGTCTCACTGATCCTCTAATGAACAATTTGTTTGTGGTTTAACAAGTAAACTGAATTCCTCTCATGCCAATGAGAGGGTGGGGCCCCTTGTTCAAGACCTAGAGTCAGTGCTTAAGGGAACTACCTCTCTTCTATCCTTAAAAGTGGGTAGGAGTGAATTCCATCTTGCACCCCACGTCTCCAGCCATTCACCCAATCTTACCCCTGAAATGGGAGGCCTATTGAGTCGGCGAACTTGAGCCACTTTCACCAATGCAAATCTAAGGATAATTCCGAATAAACAGGAGTTCATGGTTAGCTCAGGATTAAAATCGAGTTACCTAGGTCATCGAATGAAAAGAAAATCAGTCTCAGCAGTAAGCGACATTATAAAGTGAGAGTGATTTTCTTCATGGTCCGATCTTATGCAATACTCATTGTAAAGGACGCCCCCACTCACATGTCTCCACATGTACAATTTAGTGATCACATTGTTTATGTCATATACAAAAGTGGGCCGCATCCATATTGTCCCTATGATAAGGTACTCAGCCTTATCCCTGTACTATAGATCATTTTGACTATATACTTGAACTTGATCCACTCTTATGTCTCTACATATAGTTCAAGTAATCATACTATAATTAGATTGTTCTTAGTTTATTTGATTTAGATTAATAATCGTAAAGTTCATTTTATTCAATAACAATCTTTACTGAATAAACAACAATAATAACTTTATTGAAAATAGAATATGTTTTTGTTTACAAACTATGAGTTTTAGGACATAAAACCCAACAAGAGTCTTAACCTACGTTCATGGCTTCATGAGTTCCAAGCGACGTAGTCTTAACCCGCATCTAAAGGCTTGCCCTCCGATACCGTCCGCTAACCTATGCCCAAGGCTTCATGCATTCCAAGCGGCATAGTCTGAAAACCAACATCCAAGACTTCTTAAGTTCCAGGAGATGTAGTCTAATCCTACATCAAGGGTTTGCCCTATGATACAGTCTGAACACCTAAGCTCAAGGCTTCATGCGTTCCAAGCAGCGTAGTCTAAGTCATGAGCACGTTGTACCATGAGAGGTCTTAGGAGTTTTTGATTCTTGGCTAGGGTAACTTCTTGTTCCATAGAATGGCACTTTCATAATTATCCATATCATCAGGGTAATTTGGTAATTTACAACTTTCAGAATATTTTATTATTATTTTTTATGCTAAATTCATAATTCTCCTAAAAAATTTTCATCTCTTGTTGGTCATTTATTGGTCCTTGAGCATCTTGAAATTCCCATTAGATAAGGAATTAAATATCCGAAAAGTTCCTTAAAAATTGAAAAGTGACCTTTTCGTCCTTTTCGCTTAGGCATTTATTCCCAATACTTCTCCAAAGGCCTTAGTCCTTAGAGTTACTCATTAGTGTTTAGAAATGACTTGCTTAAGACCCTTTTCCTAGCTTAATCCTCTTAATTTCTTTATTGGATCCCTTTGGTCTTACGTGGGTGGCTTTGCTTCATTTTTTTTGGGTGTTACACCTTCTTACCTCGATCGACCACCAACAAACAACTAAAAAAGAAACGTAAAAATTTAAAATAAACAGACGACTGGATTCCTTAGGATGACACCCTCTGTGATCTCATAGTTCTCGAGCAGCGCTTCTTATCTTGACCAATAGTCAACAAACAATTTAAAACTAAATGTAGAAATCCAAAATAAACAGACACGACTGGATGCCTTGGGACGATCCCCGCTGTTACTGCATAGTTCTCGAGCAATGCTTCTACATCACATGTTCATCGACAGCTCGATTCACATGAGTTACCACTAACATAGATATTTTTCTTTGAAACTCGGTCATACAAAAAAAAAAAAAAAACATACATGACAAGTAAAACATGTGAATCAAGTATATTTTACAACACAAAATATCAAAGTAAGTTTTCAACAACAAAAGCACATGTACTTAAAACAGACTCAGAAAAGGGTTCCTTGTTGTCTCGAGCCTGCTGGTCTCATCCTCGATTGGCCTGCAACTTCTTATTTGGCCAAAAAAGTTAAAATAATCTTGATAAGTAATTAATTTACTTAATAAATAGCTAACTTGTCATTCACAAGTTTATTACTTATCATTCTAGTTGTTCTTAAGTTTTATTCTCAGTTAATTCCTAGTTTCTTTTACTTAGATCATTTGTAAGTTAGTAAGATATTTCAACTACCTCTCCTTAGGTTACTTCTATATGGTTATTTAGAATTTTAGGACTAGTATGTAAGACTCACTCTCAATCAATTACTATCCGTCTACTAATTTCTTTAGCAGCATGTAACATCATATATACCAAAGGATAGACTACAATACTCATATTTTAAATCTTCCGATAATTTGTTTTACGATAAATGGAAATGCAGCAAAAATGAGAATCAATATTTGGTTTACCATGGTTAGAAGAAATATCTCTCTGAAAGCACAAAATATTATGGACAAGGTCAACTAAATTGACAAGCATTGAAAGACCTTGATAGCATTTCCGACGCTTGCCTATTGTGTATGTATGTTACGTGACAAAATTTAGTGCATCTAGAGATATTTTTGCCCGCCATAATCTAGCTTTGAAGCCCCAAAGCCCCCGATCTCCCTTATATTTCTTCTTCCCCATTTGCTTCCCTACTCCTTCATTGGCACCCTCTTTCTTCCATTTTTTATGTTTTTCTCGCGGTGAATGGCTATCCATTTGCAACTTTTTGGGTTTTCTCTCTTTTTAAATATATTTTTGTTTCCTTTGTTCATAAATTATGTTATAAGTTTAGGTTCATTTTGATGGTGTTACTATAACACGTGCGGAAGCAATTTGGATCTTAGGCACTCTAAGTACATCAATTATAGTAAATTAGCTAGCATGTTCAAAAGCATTGAAACTTAATGAGTTTGAATACTGACCTTTTGTAGTTCAAATTCATTTTTCCAAATGAATGGTTTCGAACCACCACTAGTGTCTTTCCTACTATTCTCCGACCTTAGAACAGGATTGTGGAATCCGGTGAGTGATGAAACTTGATAGAAATTTAGTATAAGTAAAGAGAGAGTTTTGAGAGATTTTTTCAAAGTTTTTGAAGAAGAATTTCCATGTACATTGATCACTCTATTTATAGAGTCATATTTGCATGTTCATGCAAATTTGAGATTACCAAATTTTGGCACTCAAAATTCCACTCTAATTTGTGAGATTATGTGGCAAGCATGCAAGTTTGAGTTAACCAAATTTTGACACTCCAAATTCCACTCAAATTTGTGGGGTGTATCCCGAAAACATGCATGCTTGGTTAAACCAAGTTTTGACACTCAAAATTTCACTAAAATTTGTGGGATTATGTGGCAAACATGCAAGTTTGGTTAAACCATATATTGACCCTCAATATTCCATTAACTCAAACATGGATTTTTTCATTTGACTTTCTTTATTTTAATTCAACAATTAATTTCAAATCAAAATAATATTAAATGATTAATTAAACAATTTAATTAATATTTAACATTAAATAAAATGTCAATTCCAATTAATTCCAACACATATTGATTATCTATCACTATTCATAATTAAAATATTTAAATCTTATTTAAATATCTCAAATTCTCTCTTTTTGTTCAATTCATAACTAAAAAAATGAGGTTAAATATATCGTATATATTTAGCGTGTATTCCGTAATTCTAATTCGAAACCTTCGAACTCACTCGTCACACTATTCTAAGGTTTAGTTCGATATGAGCTAGTAGAGGGACCTAATGAACCTACATCTCATGGGCTCCAACGATCCGAGATTAACCGGCTAAACTCATTAACCTTGTTAACGAACATTCGTTCACTACTAGGACACTCCATTGTAGCCTAGTTGTTGCACTCCCCTCACTATAGATATATTTCTGTCCATTTGATATAACCATAATTAGTAAGTCGATCCTTCACAGGTTGATCGTAACTAAAGCTGGGTCAATTTACAGTTTTACCCCTAAAGTTACTTTTTGTTCCTTAAGTCCCACGGATCCTCTAATGAACAATTGGTTTGTGGTTCAACCACCAAACCGAATCCCTCTCAGGCCAATGAGAGGGTGCGACTCCTTGTTCAAGACTTGGAGTCAGTACTTAAGGGAACAACCTCTCTACTATCCCTAAAAGTGGGTAGGTGTGAATTCCATCATACACCCTATGTCCTCAACTATTCACCAAGTCTTACCCTTAAAATGGGAGGCTTATTGAGTCGACGAACTCGGGCCACTCTCACCCATGCAAATCTAAGGATAATTTCGAATAAATAGAAGTTCATAGTTAGCTCAGGATTAAGATCGAGTTACCTAGGTCATAAATGAAAAAATCAGTCTCAATAGTAAACGACATTATAAAGTGAGAAAGGTTTTCTTCATGGTCCGATCTTATGCAATACTCATTGCATAGGACGCTCCCACTCACATGTCTCCAGATGTACAATTTAGTGATCACATTGTTTATATCATATACAAAAGTGGGTCGCATCCATAGTGTCCCCAAAATAAGGTACTCAGCCTTATCCCGGTACTATAAACCATTTTGACTATATACTTGAACTTGATCCACTCTTGTGTCTCTACATATAGTTCAAGTAATCATACTATAGCCAGAGTTTTCTTAGTTTATTGGATTTAGATTAATGATCGTAACATTCACTTTATTCAATAGCAATCTTTACTAAATAAACATCAATAATAACTTTATTGAAAACATAATATGTTTTTGTTTACAAACTATGAGTTTTAGGACATAAAACAACACATTTGGGGTATGCCCAAATAAAAAATAAGCTTCAATTTATGTTTAACACTCAGAGAGCAATATAGGTACTGTCAATATACTTCAAACACCTTAAAAGGGAAACCTAAAATCAATTAGGCTCAAAGTTGCATTTACATTTTATTTCAACGACCCGAAGCTACCCCTAAAAATTACTAAAACATTATAACTCAATTCAAGGGTTTTGATCCAATAGAAAAGGTTGGACCATAATATTACCTATGAAATCTAATCGAGAATGCTTGATTAAGACTAAGTAACAACGTTAGAAAACTCAAAGATACCCTGAAAATGAACTAAAAAATTATAATTCACTGAAAATTATTAAAACATTATAACTCAATTCAAGGGTTTTGATTCAATAGAAAATGATGGATAATCTTACCCATGAAATCTCATCAAGAATGCTTGATGATTAGAAATCACGAACCTCCATAATAGTATAATATTGTCCATGTTCAAAAATAAGTTCTAATTGTTTTACTTTTGGTTCTGTAAAAGGCAACACACCCTAGACATCACACCAATGAAAATAGTAATTCTTACGTATAACAATAAGCAGTTAGGATGGCCTATTGGCTTGTTGGATTCATTCCCCTTTCCACACCCTATTGGCTTGTTGAGTGGGCATCATTGTATTGTCTGAAATGATTCTCACATAGGCTTGTAGTGGGATTTATTTGAGTTATTGGTGCTACTGAAGGTGTGCAGCCTAAGGTAGCACAACTTAAGGTGCGTCCGCCCTAGTCACTAAACCTTCACGAGGTGGGCTATCTTCACCTCCACCTTTTCCTCTACCTCTAATACAGGGTAATCTCCTTCCTCGTCGTTCTTTTTAGTGTCCTTTATGTGGCATGATGCTAAAACCAATATATAATTTCTGAAGTCTATATCTCTCTAACATAAATTGCATCATATCACGTATAATCACAACATATAATTTAGTAAACATGACATATTCATAAAAGTACAACTAGGTAGAACATAATGCTTCCATAAATCATATAGTTAGAGCTTCACATATTTGATACTAAATTACATTCAATATTAGTAAACAAAAAAAAGTACATGCAAATTAAAGACATTTCTTTATCTTATCTTATACCAGACATACCTGTTGGTGCTAGGACATCGATGGTGAAATCATGGAACGTGGCAAGCCTATCTCGTAGGCAAGTCTACCGAATCTATAACCTAGAGCTCTGATACCAACGGTAACGACCCTAGATTTCTATTAGCCTAAAGTTGCCACCGTCATCATATCCTATGCTCTTATACGAAATTAAGCATTTAAACTTCATCTTAAAATAGTGTCATGGACTTACTCATTTGAAAGCATCTTTAAAACAACATAAAGAAATAGTAACTAAAACCATTAAAACATCAAAGAAAAAATGCCCTATACTAACCTATGCCTAAGAAAATTAAATACAATTATTCTATGCACGTGTCATTATCTCTATTTGTGATGTCCTCGTCAATTGTATAGGGGTTTCTAGCCCTTACCTAAAATAGAAGTAGCACAAGGCTTGTCCGTACTAATCATGAAGGGGTTACAACAAGTCATAACATAATAAGCAAATATAACAATCAAAAGGTATGACACTTGTAACCATCATCACTAGGCATGCGCCGCTGCTGAGCTCACAATTAATCAAACAAGTCACCTCTAATTTACCTTCAATTCATGGTAAGCTTATTCCCAGCACTAGAAGGAGGGTTTGAACCTTCGACCTTGTGGTTATCAGCCACACACTCTAACTAACTGTGCTATTCCAGGTAATTATTTGTAATAGTTCAAGCCCACCACACCCTTATAAGGAATGTTTCATCTCCTCTCCAACCAATGTTGGATCTCACAATCCACTCTCCTTGGGGGCCAGCGTCTTCGCTAGCACACCACTTTGTGACTAACTTTGATAGCTTTTGTAATAGCCGATGACTAACTTTGATAGCTTTTGTAATAGTCGATGACTAACTTTGATAGCTTTTGTAATAGCCGAAACCCACCGCAAACAAATATTGTCCATTTTTGCCCATTACGTATCGTCATCAGTCTCACAATTCTAAAACGAGTCTATTAGGGAGAGATTTCCACACTCTTCTAAGGAATGCTTCGTTCCCATTTCCAGCCACTAAAAAATATTGTCCATTGTTTCCCATAACAAATCGTTGTCAGAATCACAGTTCTACAACACGCTACTAGAGAGACGTTTACAAATACTCATAAGTTATTCTTCATTCTCTTCTCAAACCGATGCGGGATCAGAGGGCGTGGGTTCAAATCCCACGTCTGATAACTCAAATAAAGGTAAAATAAATATACAATTATCACGACATGATTTTCCAAGATCTAAGAAATTTAGTGTTCTTCAAGTTTACCCTTACGCCCGAATCTCAAGGACACTGTGATTTTCTGTACCGCTTGGGTGCATAAAAAATGTGAGTTGTGAGCCTCCAACAATATCCCATTCCTTAATTCCTCAATTGTTGGAATATATAGGCGTCCTTGACATAACCCTTCAAAGAAACTTTCTACTCGACCTACTATTAACTACCTCATAATATATATATATATTTGGTATGTTTTGGTCTT
>NW_019272261.1:55932-56545 GCF_002738345.1 Cucurbita maxima
GGATGGCTAAGTGGTTGAAGGTGTTAGGACGTAGTTTTGGTCCTTGTGAGAGTGTGTGAGTTGAAATTGTAAGTTTGACAACTTAGAAAGGTTTTCTTTTATAAAGAAATTTCTACTCCAAAGATGTTGATTTTTGACAACTTAGAAAGGTTTTCTTTTATAAAGTGCTATTTTTTTATTAAATTGATTCAAAATTTCTACTCAAAAGAGGTTTTCCACTATTAGTAGAATGTGCGACCTTGTTGTTAAAGGCCGCACGCTCTAACCTACTGAGTTATAACAGCTAAGAGCTGTTCCAACTAATCATTTGTAATAGCTCAAGGCCACCATTAGTAAATATATTCAGCCTTGGCTCGTTACGTATTATTGTCCCCCTCTCCAACCTACGTTCAATCTCACAATCCATCTACTAACAAATATTGTCCGATTTTGTCCATTACATATCACTATCAACCGAACAATTCTAAAACGAGTCTACTTGGGAGTGGTTTCTACATCCTTATAAGGAATGTTTCATTCCCCTTTCCAAAGTCTAAAAAATATTGTCCATTATTTCCCATTATATCGCGGTTAGAATCACAATTTTGAATCACGTCTACTAGTTTAAAGACTC
>NW_019272261.1:56677-59867 GCF_002738345.1 Cucurbita maxima
GAGATTTAAAATGGCCACGACATGATTTTTCAAGCTTCTACAAAAGTTAGTATTGTTCAAGTTTACTCTTACGCTCGAATCTCAAGGACACTCTGATTTTTTGTACTACCTAAGTGCATAGCAAATGTTGAGTTGTGAGCCTTTGTCAATATCTCGTTCCTTAATTCCCCCACTATTGGAATACATAGCCTCCTTAATTCCTTCATTACTGGAATACATTGGCGTCCTTGTTCCTTAATTCCCCCACTACTGGAATACATAGCCTCCTTAATTCCTTCATTACTGGAATACATTGGCGTCCTTGACATAACTGTCTTTCATCTTAGGATTTAGAGAAACTGTCCACTAGGTCCTCTATTCACGGACTCATAATGACCTATATTAAAAACAATCAGCTTCGGAAAGGTAAAAAACGTAAAGGTTGGTGTTAAAAATGTCAAATCGAGCCAAATATGTTATTTTTTAGCCTAGAATTCTGAGAAGCTAAGCCGAAGGGGCTGGTATATGTAGTAGTGACCTTGTTGTTGAGGAATATTCACACATGAGCAGCTTGCGAAGTGGGTCGAGGCACAAGTCTTGAATGTTCATGTGGGCACACAGATTTGTGTAGTGGATAATGGGTTGGGCCGTGTTCTGCGTATTCTTGGTTTGAATATGGGTTTTTGGGCCAAGCACAGAGGAACCAGACTATTGGACTGGTTGCTAGTGGGTATCTGATTGCATTGTTGGGCTGAAGCTTTGTATTTTATGTTACTAGATCAAACTAGATATGGGGTTGCTTGGCTATAATGGGGTTACGGGTATTCGAGTTTAGGTCTGACTAGGTGGACTTCACCTTCTCGACACCTCACCTCGATTAGGGTTTCCTGTGGGTTTTGGGTTGTGAGTTGGATCTCGGGTCGGACTTCGTCTCCCTCACCCCGATTACTAGAGAATTTTTCGATGACTCTCTCTCTCCTCAGTCACGTCGTTTCGACGTCCTTTTTCCTCCTCTTTCCTCCATTTTTGAGTCTCCTTCTCCTCCTAATCCCGTTTATGGTGTTTGTTTGGTTCGTAAGGGCCTAAACTCTCAAATTTTAGAGGGTTCAAAAATCCAACGTTCTGACTTCCTTACCCAATCTCGGGCCTAAAATTTTATTCGACTTTGCTCCACGACTTCTGTTTGGGGCTTTCGACTCAGGATACCAGTTTTTAACCCTTTTTGACATTTTTAGACCCAATCCTACAATTGGTTACTTTCTTGAAGTCGATTTTGACATTTCCAAAAGATTTTGAGATGAGTACGATCATTGTTTCAAATAACTAAAATATTATAAGAAAAATTATAGGTTTACTTACCCATAGTAGCTAAACGTGGTCATCTGTGCTAATTCAGTGTCGTGAACTCACATAGGTTTACTTGGATTTTAAAGGACAAAATTGAACCAGCTTCAAGTATGATTTTTGGACTTCAACTTAGCTACCTTGGTAAGTGATTTCACAACTATCCGAAGTTGGTTTGACTTCTCTGAGTGCTAACGAATAGTGGGTTAGCTTTGGTGGGTTTAGTTTTAATGGCGGGTTGGAGGTAAGTGAGGAGGAAAACATTAAGGATATGGAAAAGGTGTCCGAAAGAGGAGAGAGTTTTGATACTATTTGGATTGGGAAAAGTAGAATGTCTTCTGCTTCAATGGTAAGAACACAACCAGCTCTTGAAAATAGTCACCTCTTCCTTGATTCTTTTTCTTCTTAATTTTTGGGACGTTTTCGTCATTGTGTGGAATGTGTAGTGAGAGAAAGAGCGTTTAAACAAATGATATAATCGGTAGAAATTTTTACTCTTGAAGTATAAAGTTGTCGAAACGATTCTTTTATTAACTTCTCTGGGTCATATTAAAAGAGAAATAAATACTACTATTGATGATCTCATGGATAAACATCGATACCAAAGATTAAGAGTTATTGGGCTCTCAATCATGGCTACAACAAGCTTGGGTACCATATTTAAGAAGGTAGGATACCAAATCAAAGCGAAGTCCTTTAATGAACTTAATATTGTACGAGCCAATTTGCTCCATATGAATGATTAAAATGCTAACTTTTTTATTGATCACATTGGGTCAGAATTTTAGAGAGCGGTAAGAAAAATGTATTTGATTTTGAATTTTTTTTTTCTCAAAAGCTTTGAAAATGGTATAAATGGTGTTCATCAAATGGCATTAGAATATAGTGCTTTCTATACCCGACCAAGAGAATCTTTAGAAAAATTACTAATTTAAGTGCTTCTGGGTTAACCTTTTAATGCGATAGTGAATATAAGTAAAAATGTTGATTAGTTTAATGGGTTAGGTTTTAATTAAAATGCAATCACATACAATTATGGTGCGACCTATATTTTCATAAGACATCATGACTTTGTGCTCAGCTTCTTCAGAAAATTCTCCCTTGCTCATATAATCTCCATCCATAATGGTGCTCTTCTATTTCTCACTTCGGGTGTGCTTTAGATGGATCATTGGAATATATATTAACTTCTCCTTCTTCTTCTACTATCACCTCCTCTTCAGATTCTTCCTAACTTTAATCATGTTCGCTTTCTTCTATATTACTATCTTTCCATTCGTGGGTATGAAGTTCAACTTCTTCGTTAGTTTTACCCCAATTCCAACATTTGTTTTCTTCAAAAATCACCTCTCTGCTTGCAATTATCTTCTTGGACACTAGAACATAGAGTCTATATGTTTTAGACTCTTCACTCATCCCTAGTAGCACACACTGAAAATTTTGATCATCTAACTTCTTTCTCTTACCGTCTGATACATGAACACGGTCAATGTATCTAAAAACTAAAAAATAATTAGTATTAGGTTTTGCGCCACTTCAAGTCTCCTCTGAAGTCATATTTTTCACTACCACTGTAAGACTTCTATTGAGCACGTGCAATGTCTAGTTTACTGCTTCTGGCCAAAAATTCTTTGGAACTTGCTTCTCTGATAATATACTTATAATCATGTTCATGATTGTTCTGTTCTTGCGCTCATCTAGACTCGCTATAAGTTTTCTACTGATACCATTAGTTTTGCAAAAAACTATTGAACTCGTGAGAGGTGTACTCTCCACCCCTATCTATGGGTAGACAACGAATAAAATCTCCAATCTCTTTATCAACAAGATTTTTTTCAGCAAGAAAATATATTCACACATTGCGACG
>NW_019272261.1:59963-62205 GCF_002738345.1 Cucurbita maxima
TTCTAACTGATGACATTTATAACACTCAACTGTACTTTTGTTGAATGAATGTCTACCTCTTCCTCTTCCTCTACCTCTTCCTCGAAAACTTTCACGAGCTCGATCACCTCCTCTTCCACCGAATCTATAATCGTATGTCACCTTTAGTTCTTGTTCATCACTTACTCATTCATCGACTGTTAAAGTGTCTAAGTTATTAGACTCTTCAATAAAACATATAACATAGTCAAATCTTGATGTGATTGATCTCAAGATTTTTTCAATAATCACTGTTTGTTTCATGTTTCGCCATCAATTTTCATCTTGTTTACAATGGTGAGACGTCAAGCAAAATATGCACAAACACTCTTGCCTTCTTTCATCGGTAAGACTTCAAACTTTTTTGTAAGAGCTTAGAGTTGTGCTCTTTTGACTCTTGTGGAACCCTGATACTTCTACTTCATAGAGTCCCAAATTTATTTTGCAGCATCTCTATTAAGATCGTTCCCATAGTAGTTCGATCAATGGCTTAGAACAAAATAATTCTTGACCTTCAAGTCTTTCAGCTTAGGGTATGCAATTGTGTTTGTTGTGCTTCGATAATCTCTTCTCCTTTGGCTACGACAGGGATTCCGGTCTCCACTAAGGACCAGTATTCCTTTCAACGAAGAAAGTTTTCATAAGCATAGACCAATGATCATAGTGGCCATCAAACTTAGGAATTGTTGGTAAAACGAAATTGGTTTCAGCTGCCATATTTTGAATCTCTTTCAACTCACTATTTAAGAAAAAAGGCTGCAGTTTCTTCTTCTCACAATTAGGCCTTGCATTGTAGCTCTGATACCAAATGTTGTATACACACAACTAAAACTTTGAAATCAATTGTGTTATCAAACAAATCAACTTGGTTGACTTTTATAGTCTTACAAACTAACAAATTTAGGAATGATAAAATTAGCCAACTCAAAAAATAAGAAATTCAAACTCCCACTAATAAATTAATTTAGTTGTCCTCACATTCCTACAAATGTACATCCTAATTAAATGGTAGCTATTTCAACCTTAAAGAAAATGTCTAGTATGACCATTTTTAATAATCTAGGTCTTGACAATCTATATTTTATTTACATGTCCTTAGAATGCAAGTTGAGATTCTCAACCTAACTCACATTGGAGAATAACTTTCGTTGTTTTTTCTTTTCTCACTATCAACTTTGTATTTATTAGAGATTGTATTAACAAGTTGAGAACGACCCCACTAAGTAACTGTTTGGATCTAAATAGTCATTGATATATTAATAAGTAGCACATGGATTTCATTATTGTCTTCTTTTTATAAAAATAGGGTAAACACAAATAATTTGATTTTTTTACTTCCATAATGTTACCTAGAATATTCAAATAAACTGTTAAAAAATATGGATGGGGAAAACTTATTAAATAAGTATCTTTTTCTAAAGTCAAAATTATTTCAAAATAACCTTTTTGTGAACTTTATTAAATTGGATGAAAATGAGTGAAGAAGAATGGTTGAATAAATGTTCTAATAAATGAATTGATTTTATTCCGTTGAAACCCTATCAAATACAAAACTAAAAACAAAGACAAATCATTTTCAAAATTTAGAGATCTATAAGAAACAAATAAGATACTATTATTCTTTTTAAAGTTCATAGATTTATGACGAACAAATCTTGAAAAATTTGTGGTCCCATAGTCTAGTGGTTACGACATTGGACTCTGAATGTAGTATAACCCGAGTTCAAATCTCGGTGGGACCTTTTCTTTATTTTTCTACTTAAAAGTAAAAGTCACATACATAATAGATATAAAATTAAAACTTTATGATACTAGATATAAAACTCAACTTTACATTTATTAAAGAANGGTGGGACCTTTGCTATATTTCTCTACTCAAAAGTAAAAGTCACATGCATAATAGATATAAAATTAAAACTTTGATTACTAGATATAAAACTCAACTTTACATTTATTAAAGAAATTGATTTTAATGGGTTAGAAACTCTATTAGATATATATAAAGTATTTATGTAATATAAAACTCAACTTTACCGTTATTAAAGTAATTGATTTTAATGTGTTGAAACTCTATTAGATATATATAAAGTAATTGATTTATATATTTTTTAGAGATGATATAAAGTTGAAAGTGTATAAAAATATTATCTATTTTTTCAATTTTAGAAATTTATAAGACACAAATTTTATGAAGATGTATGGTCCCATGGTCTTTCGATACAAA
>NW_019272261.1:62947-67234 GCF_002738345.1 Cucurbita maxima
TTACATAACTCGTAGTCCTAGACTCACTACGTGCCCTTCAAACACTTTAGCCGTGGTGGGCTTTGTAAATGAATCAACAATGTTGTGCTCTGAAGCTATCTGTGTGATGATCACATTTTCTCATTGCACAATCTCCCTTATGAGATTATATTTGCGCTCAATATGTTTTCCTCGCTTATGGCTTCTTGGTTCTTTTGAATTTGCAATTGCTCCACTGTTATCATAATAGAGAGTGACGGGAAGATGCATATTTGGAACGACTTCCAAATCAGATAATAACTTCCTAAGCCATACAGATTCTTTCGCTGCTTCACAGGCAGCAACATACTCAACCTCCATGGTGGAATCAGCAATGCAACCTTGCTTTATGCTTCTCCATATTATTGCTCCTCCGTTTAGAGTGAAGACAGATCTTTATGTCGATTTCTTCGAATCTACATCGATTTGAAAATCTGAGTCACTGTACTGTAAGGATCAGATCCTTAGCATCGTACATTAGCATATAGTCCCTCGTTCTCCTAAGATACTTGAGGATATTCTTAACGGCAGTCCAATGAGCACATCCCGGATTGGACTGATATCTGCTGACAATTCCCACAGCATAGCATATGTCGGGTCGGGTACACAGCATGGCATACATCAGACTACCGACCGCTAATGCATAGGGAATGTGTCTTATATCGAATCAACATTTTGTCGATTTACGATGCCTGAGACAATGCTAGTGATTTGTTTTTGCGATTCCGAACAATTTGGATTCCAAGAACAAACTGATCCTCTCCCAAATCTTTCATTTGGAATTGTGTCGCTAGCCAATGCTTAATGTCAGTCAGAAATCCCACATCATTTCCAATGAGTAAGATATCGTCAACATACAACACCAGGAAAGCTACTGTAGAGTTGACTATCTTTTTATAAACAAAGGTTCGTCAACATTCTGTTTAAAACCATAAGATTTGATTGCAGTATCAAACTTTATATTCAAAGATCAAGATGCTTGCTTCAACCCATAAATGGATCTTTCAAGCTTGCAAACCCTTTACTCGTGATCCTGTTCAATGAATTTTTCAAAAGCTTCGAACTTGTGACGCATTAGGTAAAGATAGCCATACCTTGAATAATCATCAATAAAACTGATGAAATATTCATACCTTCCTCGTGTTTTGACATTCATTGGACCATAGAGATCTATATGCATGAGTTTTATGGTTTTTTTGGCTCTATAACCTTTTTCGAAAAACGATCATTTAGTCATTTTACCCTCAAGACAAGACTCACATGGAGGTAAAGAGTTGTCTTCTAACTCATTTAGAAGTTCTCTTTTAACCAATCTCTCAATCCTATTGAGATTAATGTGACCTACTCTTAAGTGCCAAAGATAGGTATTAGGAGAAATCTTTTGTCGTTTATTTTGAGTTTCAGCTATTTTAAACATCTCGGTCTTTAAAATGGCTTTTGTTTTGCTCGGTTTTAACATATATAAGTTGTTTTCTAGTTTTGCAGAACAAATATGAATACCTATTTTGTAAATGAACACTTCATTGATTTCAAAAGATACTTAATACAACTGTTCTAATAAACAAGAGATAGATAATAGATTTGTTTTCATTTCAGGAACAAAAAATACATTATCTAATATAACCAATCTATCTCCAAAAAACAACTTTAAATTTCCTACTGATCTTGTTGAGACAACCTCTCCTGTTCCAACCCTGAGTGTTATATCACCGTCCGCAAGCATTCTCTAGGAGATAGTTTCCTGGTAAAAAGAACAAATATGATTAGTCGCCCCTGAATCTAGTATCCAAGTTGAGTTGTCATACTCTATTAAACATATTTCTACAACTAGTAAATCATATTTACCTTGTTGTGTCTTTTCGGCTTTCTTCTCAGCAAGGTATTTTGGGCAGTTTCTCTTCCAGTGCTCGTTTTCGTTGCAATGAAAACATTTTTCTATAGCTGCTTTTTGAACCTTGTGTTTGCGGTTAGTAGGAATCTTATTTTTTCCTTTACCCTTCTTCATCAAAACACTTTTAGAAGTTGAAGGTCTAGACTTATTTTTGGAGGACGATCCTCGTAGTAATTTCTTGGAGATAGCAACATTTGCTTCTCCTGTTTGTCCCTTGTTTGTTAAGAGGGATTGATAAGTCTGTAGCTCATTGAGAAGAGCAGTCAAGTTATATTCTATTTTGTTCATTACAACATTTGTGGGGAACTGGAAGAAGCTCTTCGAAAGAGACATCATTATAAAACTAACTTGACTCTTCTCATCAATGACAACTTTATTTTCTTCTGCCACATTGAAATGGACAATCATGTCCAGGACATGTTCTCTAACTGAGGTCCCTTCTTTCATTACGACAGTTGTAAATGTATTTTATGGCTTCATGTCTAAGGGAGAAGGACGGTTGTCCAAACATCTCTTTTTGAGATTCCATAATCTCTTTAGCAGTACCCATAACATCGTGTTTCTTAGCCAAAACATCAGATATGCTGGCTAGAATGTACACTCGGGCTTTGTCATTTGCCTTTATCCATCTGCCATACACATCCCGAACTGTTAGGTTTGCATTTGAGTTGGGGTTTGGAGGATATTCCTCAGTTAAAAAAAACCTTAAATCATCAATTACCAGTATTGTGTTTAGGTTTGATTTCCAAGTTGCGTAATTCTCGCCGTTTAATTTCTCAGAAGCGAGTAATTGAACTATTGAGTTTGTCATGTTGTGTGATACAAAGAAAATTCTATTAGTGATTTGACTTAATCTTATTTAATCCAATCAGTTTTAGCAAATGTAATAATGTATCAAAAAATTATTATTTTGCAACGATACTTTAGTGAGTTAGAGCAACTGCTACCGAGGGGCAGTCAATCACTCATTCACTAAACAAAGACATTCTTGACTTTAAACACTAATCCCAGAATAACTCCTATAGTGTTTTTAGTTATCGCTATTTTGGTCAAGAATATACTAACTCTTACTAATTCTTCGTAAGTGTGACCCGCCATTTTCAGACCTCAGAGATTGGTCCCAACAATGCTATCGAATGAAAAAGCCAAAGTTGGGAACGAACCTAAGAAATCCTATCCATTTTTGAAGTTTGTGTTGTTTCGACTCCCATGTTACGACCCTCCGAATGGGTAGTTGCTCTAGGGCAACATGCAGGTGGAACATGGGAATCTCACGGTGCAACCTAGTGGTGGAGACCATAGGAGGTGTTGATATACTTCCTTCTCCCACTAACTATAAAATATTTTCTCTATTCACCTTGTTATTAACTCATACAAATACCTTCGAAATGGAGGACGATCCCAGGGCGACGCAAGACTGAGCATGAATCTCACGGTGTGAATTTTCCAGAAAGCGTAAAAGGAAAACGATGCATCTCATATATCTTTTTCCTCCAACTAAGTATTTTAGACAGTTGGGTATACTTATTACTTAGGTATATTCTGGCTAATTAAATATAACTTAAGTCTAGGTGATTTTTCTAAAACTTATATCACTTAAGCATGCTCATAAAACTGGGCTAACTAAGCTTAAGTACTGGAAAGATCTCCAGATAGTAGGTGTTCTGTAAACCGTCAACTTAAGTACCTCCAGCCTTAGACAAGATCGTGCCATTTGAGCTTTCTCGTAACCGCAATTTTGTAAGACATCGACCTATTTTAACTATTAAAATTGATCGTGCTCGGTTCTTAACCCTAAATGAGCATGCACTTATCTTTATTATAGATTTTAACGTCTATCTCATTTTATGACGTTGAAAATAACCTATAACATGCATCTAGCATGCTTTATATAACAATTACATAATCATCCATTCCATGCAATAATATAACAATTTATATCTATCACTCATGGAACTCTAAACATGCATACTATACATTATAACACTTATAACATACTTGGAATGCATGAAACATGGTTAGCCTATGGTGGGATTTTAAATCTATATGACATACTTTATGCATATACATTTTCTATTTAATTAAAACATACATTCATAATGCATGGTTAATTAAACACGCTAAAGTGGATTGATTTTGGCATTTTAAAACAAATAATTAACTAAATTATTGCATTAATAATTAAAAATATCTTGAACCGCTCCCGAGGATCACTAACTGGGCGAACCAACCCTTAAAAACGTTGAACCGTATTCCAAAGGCAGAAAAATACCCGAACTGCAAATTCCATCTTCTTCTTCGGTTAAGCTTGTTATCTCTTCCATTTTCGATCAATTACAACCTAAAATGGACTCTAATGACTCCATAAAAATTTCAGA
>NW_019272262.1:0-388 GCF_002738345.1 Cucurbita maxima
GTTTTTCAAATGTTTTGTGAGGAATGATAAGGCTTGATGATTTATCATATTATTTCTTTGAAACGGAGTGTATAAAACCATCAACAGAGTTCTTCAAATCGAACTCTACTTCGGAAACCCAAATTTTTGAAATTTGAATTACGTGCTAAAAAAACCGAGTCACGATCGTCGTTTTTCGAATGTTTGGTGAGGAATGATAAGGCTTGATGATTTATCATATTATTTCTATGAAACAGAGTGCATAAAACCGTCAACAGAGTTCTTAAAATCGAACCCTACTTCGGAAACCCAAATCTGGGAAATTTGAATTACGTGCTAAAAAAACCGAGTCACGATCGTCGTTTTTCGATGGTTTTGTGAGAAATGATAAGGCTTGATGATTTATCAT
>NW_019272262.1:626-7317 GCF_002738345.1 Cucurbita maxima
TTTGAAGTACGTGCTAAAAAAACCGAGTCACGATCGTCGTTTTTCGAAAGTTTTGTGAGAAATGATAAGGCTTGATGATTTATCATCTTATTTCTAAGAAACGGAGTGCATAAAAATCTCAACAGAATTCTTCAAATCGAGCCCTAGTTCGGAAACATAAATCGTTTTAATTTGAAGTACGTGCTAAAAAAATCGAGTCACGATCGTCGTTTTTCGAAAGTTTTGTGAGGAATAATAAGGCTTGATGATTATTATATTATTTCTAAGAAACGGAGTGCATAAAACCGTCAACAGAGTTCTTTAAATCGAACCGTACTTCGGAAACCCGAATCGTGGAAATTTGAAGTACGTGCTAAAAAAACCGAGTCACGATCGTCGTTTTTCGAAAGTTTTGTGAGAAATGATAAGGCTTGATGATTTATCATCTTATTTCTAAAAAACGGAGTGCATAAAAACGTCAACAGAGTTCTTCAAATCGAACCCTACTTCGGAAACCCAAATCGTGGAAGTTTAGTGTACGTGCTAAAAAAACCGAGTCACGATCGTCGTTTTTCAAAAGTTTTGTGGCGAATGATAAGGTTTGATGATTTATCATATTATTTCTATGAAACGGAGTGCATAAAACCGTCAACAGAGTTCTTCAAATCGAACCCTACTTCGGAAACCCGAATCGTGGAAGTTTGAAGTACTTGCTAAAAAAACCGAGTCACGATCGTCGTTTTTCGAAAGTTTTGTGAGAAATGATAAGGCTTGATGATTTATCATCTTATTTCTAAAAAACGGAGTGCATAAAAACGTCAACAGAGTTCTTCAAATCGAACCCTACTTCGGAAACCCAAATCGTGGAAGTTTGAAGTACGTGCTAAAAAAACCGAGTCACGATCGTCGTTTTTCAAAAGTTTTGTGGCGAATGATAAGGTTTGATGATTTATCATATTATTTCTATGAAACGGAGTGCATAAAACCGTCAACAGAGTTCTTCAAATCGAACCCTAGTTCGGAAACCCAAATCGTGGAAATTTGAAGTACGTGCTAAAAAAATCGAGTCACGATCGTCGTTTTTCGAAAGTTTTGTGAGAAATGATAAGGCTTGATGATTTATCATCTTATTTCTACGAAACGGAGTTCCTATAAACATCAACAAAGTTCTTCAAATCGAACCCTACTTCGGAAACCCGAATCGTGGAGGTTTGAAGTACGTGCTAAAAAAACCGAGTCACGATCGTCGTTTTTCGAAAGTTTTGTGAGGAATAATAAGGCTTGATGATTTATCATATTATTTCTAAGAAACGGAGTGCATAAAACCGTCAACAGAGTTCTTTAAATCGAACCGTACTTCGGAAAACCGAATCGTGGAAGTTTGAAATACGTGCTAAAAAAACCGACTCACGATCGTCGTTTTTCAAATGTCTTGTGAGGAATGATAAGGCTTGATGATTTATCATATTATTTCTTTGAAACGGAGTGTATAAAACCGTCAACAGAGTTCTTCAAATCGAACTCTACTTCGGAAACCCAAATTTTGGAAATTTGAATTACGTGCTAAAAAAACCGAGTCACGATCGTCGTTTTTCGAATGTTTGGTGAGGAATGATAAGGCTTGATGATTTATCATATTATTTCTATGAAACGAAGTGCATAAAACCGTCAACAGAGTTCTTCAAATCGAACCCTACTTCGGAAACCCAAATCTGGGAAATTTGAATTACGTGCTAAAAAAACCGAGTCACGATCGTCGTTTTTTGATGATTTTGTGAGAAATGATAAGGCTTGATGATTTATCATATTATTTCTAAGAAACAGAGTGCATAAAAACGTCAACAGAGTTCTTCAAATCGAACCCTACTTCGGAAACCCAAATCTTGGAAGTTTGAAGTAAAAACGTCAACAGAGTTCTTCAAATCGAACCCTACTTCGGAAACCCAAATCTTGGAAGTTTGAAGTACGTGCTAAAAAAACGAGTCACGATCGTCGTTTTTCGAATCTTTGGTGAGGAATGATAAGGCTTGATGATTTATCATATTATTTCTATGAAACGGAGTGCATAAAACCGTCAACAGAGTTCTTCAAATCGAACCCTACTTCGGAAACCCAAATCGTGGAAGTTTGAAGTACGTGCTAAAAAAACCGAGTCACGATCGTCGTTTTTCAAAAGTTTTGTGACGAATGATAAGGTTTGATGATTTATCATATTATTTCTATGAAACGGAGTGCATAAAACCGTCAACAGAGTTCTTCAAATCGAACCCTACTTCGGAAACCTGAATCGTGGAAGTTTGAAGTACGTGCTAAAAAAACCAAGTCACGATCGTCGTTTTTCGAAAGTTTGGTGAGAAATGATAAGGCTTGATGATTTATCATCTTATTTCTAAAAAACGGAGTGCATAAAAACGTCAACAGAGTTCTTCAAATTGAACCCTACTTCGGAAACCCAAATTGTGGAAGTTTGAAGTACGTGCTAAAAAAACCGAGTCACGATCGTCGTTTTTCAAATGTTTTGTGAGGAATGATAAGGCTTGATGATTTATCATCTTATTTCTAAGAAACGGAGTGCATAAAACCGTCAACAGAGTTCTTCAAATCGAACCCTAGTTCGGAAACCCAAATCGTGGAAATTTGAAGTACGTGCTAAAAAAATCGAGTCACGATCGTCGTTTTTCGAAAGTTTTGTGAGAAATGATAAGGCTTGATGATTTATCATCTTATTTCTAAGAAACGGAGTGCATAAAACCGTCAACAGAGTTCTTCAAATCGAACCCTACTTCGGAAACCCGAATCGTGGAAGTTTGAAGTACGTGCTAAAAAAACCGACTCACGATCGTCGTTTTTCAAATGTTTTGTGAGGAATGATAAGGCTTGATGATTTATCATATTATTTCTTTGAAACGGAGTGTATAAAACCGTCAACAGAGTTCTTCAAATCGAACTCTACTTCGGAAACCAAAATTTTGGAAATTTGAATTACGTGCTAAAAAAACCGAGTCACGATCGTCGTTTTTCGAATGTTTGGTGAGGAATGATAAGGCTTGATGATTTATCATATTATTTCTATGAAACGGAGTGCATAAAACCGTCAACAGAGTTCTTCAAATCGAACCCTACTTCGGAAACCCAAATCTGGGAAATTTGAATTACGTGCTAAAAAAACCGAGTCACGATCGTCGTTTTTCGATGGTTTTGTGAGAAATGATAAGGCTTGATGATTTATCATATTATTTCTAAGAAACAGAATGCATAAAAACGTCAACAGAGTTCTTCAAATCGAACCCTACTTCGGAAACCCAAATCTGGGAAGTTTGAAGTACGTGCTAAAAAAACGAGTCACGATCGTCGTTTTTCGAATCTTTGGTGAGGAATGATAAGGCTTGATGATTTATCATATTATTTCTAAGAAACAGAGTGCATAAAAACGTCAACAGAGTTCTTCAAATCGAACCCTACTTCGGAAACCCAAATCGTGGAAGTTTGAAGTACGTGCTAAAAAAACCGAGTCACGATCGTCGTTTTTCGAATGTTTGGTGAGGAATGATAAGGCTTGATGATTTATCATATTATTTCTATGAAACGGAGTGCATAAAACCGTCAACAGAGTTTTTCAAATCGAACCCTACTTCGGAAACCCAAATCTGGGAAATTTGAATAACGTGCTAAAAAAACCGAGTCACGATCGTCGTTTTTCGTTGGTTTTGTGAGAAATGATCAGGCTTGATGATTTATCATATTATTTCTAAGAAACAGAGTGCATAAAAACGTCAACAGAGTTCTTCAAATCGAACCCTACTTCGGAAACCCAAATCTGGAAAACTTGAAGTACGTGCTAAAAAAACCTAGTCACGATCGTCGTTTTTCGAAAGTTTTGTGAGGAATAATAAGGCTTGATGATTTATCATATTATTTCTAAGAAACGGAGTGCATAAAACCGTCAACAGAGTTCTTAAAATCGAACCCTAATTCGGAAACTCAAATCTGAGAAATTTGAAGTACGTGCTAAAAAAACCTAGACACGATCGTCGTTTTTCGAGGGTTTTGTGAGGAATGATAAGGCTTGATGATTTATCATATTATTTCTAAGAAACGGAGTGCATAAAACCGTCAACAGAGTTCTTCAAATCGAACCCTACTTCGGAAACCCAAATCGTGGAAGTTTGAAGTACGTGCTAAAAAAACCGAGTCACGATCGTCGTTTTTCGAAAGTTTTGTGACGAATGATAAGGATTGATGATTTATCATATTATTTCTATGAAACGGAGTGCATAAAACCGTCAACAGAGTTCTTCAAATCGAACCCTACTTCGGAAACTCGAATCGTGGAAGTTTGAAGTACGTGCTAAAAAAACCGAGTCACGATCGTCGTTTTTCGAAAGTTTTGTGAGGAATGATAAGGCTTGATGATTTATCATATTATTTCTATGAAACGGAGTGCATAAAACCGTCAACAGAGTTCTTCAAATCGAACCCTACTTCGGAAACTCGAATCGTGGAAGTTTGAAGTACGTGCTAAAAAAACCGAGTCACGATCGTCGTTTTTTGAAAGTTTTGTGAGAAATGATAAGGCTTCTTGATTTATCATATTATTTCTAAGAAACAGAGTGCATAAAAACGTCAACAGAGTTCTTCAAATCGAACCCTTCTTCGAAAACCCAAATCTGGAAAACTTGAAGTACGTGCTAAAAAAACCTAGTCACGATCGTCGTTTTTCGAAAGTTTTGTGAGGAATGATAAGGCTTGATGATTTATCATCTTATTTCTATGAAACGGAGTGCATAAAACAGTAAAAGAGTTCTTCAAATCGAACCCTACTTCGGAAACCCAAATCGTGGAAGTTTGAAGTACGTGCTAAAAAAACCGAGTCACGATCGTCGTTTTTCAAAAGTTTTGTGACGAATGATAAGGTTTGATGATTTATCATATTATTTCTATGAAACGGAGTGCATAAAACCGTCAACAGAGTTCTTCAAATCGAACCCTACTTCGGAAATCAAATCTGGGAAATTTGAATTACGTGCTAAAAAAACCGAGTCACGATCGTCGTTTTTCGATGGTTTTGTGAGAAATGATAAGGCTTGATGATTTATCATATTATTTCTAAGAAACAGAGTGCATAAAAACGTCAACAGAGTTCTTCAAATCGAACCCTACTTCGTAAACCCAAATCTGGGAAATTTGAAGTACGTGCTAAAAAAATCGAGTCACGATCGTCGTTTTTCGAAAGTTTTGTGAGGAATAATAAGGCTTGATGATTTATCATATTATTTCTAAGAAACGGAGTGCATAAAACCGTCAACAGAGTTCTTTAAATCGAACCGTACTTCGGAAACCCGAATCGTGGAAGTTTGAAGTACGTGCTAAAAAAACCGACCCACGATCGTCGTTTTTCAAATGTTTTGTGAGGAATGATAAGGCTTGATGATTTATCATATTATTTCTTTGAAACAGAGTGTATAAAACCGTCAACAGAGTTCTTCAAATCGAACTCTACTTCGGAAACCCAAATTTTGGAAATATGAATTACGTGCTAAAAAAACCGAGTCACGATCGTCGTTTTTCGAATCTTTGGTGAGGAATGATAAGGCTTGATGATTTATCATATTATTTCTATGAAACGGAGTGCATAAAACCGTCAACAGAGTTCTTCAAATCGAACCCTACTTCGGAAACCCAAATCGTGGAAGTTTGAAGTACGTGCTAAAAAAACCGAGTCACGATCGTCGTTTTTCAAAAGTTTTGTGACGAATGATAAGGTTTGATGATTTATCATATTATTTCTATGAAACGGAGTGCATAAAACCGTCAACAGAGTTCTTCAAATCGAACCCTACTTCGGAAACCCGAATCGTGGAAGTTTGAAGTACGTGCTAAAAAAACCAAGTCACGATCGTCGTTTTTCGAAAGTTTTGTGAGAAATGATAAGGCTTGATGATTTATCATCTTATTTCTATAAAACGGTGTGCATAAAAACGTCAACAGAGTTCTTCAAATCGAACCCTACTTCGGAAACCCAAATTGTGGAAGTTTGAAGTACGTGCTAAAAAAACCGAGTCACGATCGTCGTTTTTCAAATGTTTTGTGAGGAATGATAAGGCTTGATGATTTATCATATTATTTCTTTGAAACGGAGTGTATAAAACCGTCAACAGAGTTCTTCAAATCGAACTCTACTTCGGAAACCCAAATTTTGGAAATTTGAATTACGTGCTAAAAAAACCGAGTCACGATCGTCGTTTTTCGAAGGTTTTGTGAGAAATGATAAGGCTTGATGATTTATCATCTTATTTCTAAGAAACGGAGTGCATAAAACCGTCAACAGAGTTCTTTAAATCGAACCGTACTTCGGAAACCCGAATCGTGGAAGTTTGAAGTACGTGCTAAAAAAACCGAGTCACGATCGTCGTTTTTCGAAAGTTTTGTGAGAAATGATAAGGCTTGATGATTTATCATCTTATTTCTAAGAAACGGAGTGCATAAAACCGTCAACAGAGTTCTTCAAATCGAACCCTACTTCGGAAACCCAAATCTGGGAAATTTGAATTACGTGCTAAAAAAACCGAGTCACGATCGTCGTTTTTCGATGGTTTTGTGAGAAATGATAAGGCTTGATGATTTATCATATTATTTCTAAAAAACAGAGTGCATAAAAACGTCAACAGAGTTCTTCAAATCGAACCCTACTTCGGAAACCCAAATCTGGGAA
>NW_019272262.1:18467-45895 GCF_002738345.1 Cucurbita maxima
GTCAACAGAGTTCTTCGAATCGAACCCTACTTCGGAAACCCAAATCGTGGAAGTTTGAAGTACGTGCTAAAATAACCGAGTCACGATCGTCGTTTTTCGAATGTTTGGTGAGGAATAATAAGGCTTGATGATTTATCATATTATTTCTATGAAACGGAGTGCATAAAACCGTCAACAGAGTTCTTCAAATCGAACCCTACTTCGGAAATCCAAATCTGGGAAATTTGAATTACGTGCTAAAAAAACCGAGTCACGATCGTCGTTTTTCGATGGTTTTGTGAGAAATGATAAGGCTTGATGATTTATCATATTATTTCTAAGAAACAGAGTGCATAAAAACGTCAACAGAGTTCTTCAAATCGAACCCTACTTCGGAAACCCAAATCTGGGAAATTTGAAGTACGTGCTAAAAAAACCGAGTCACGATCGTCGTTTTTCGATGGTTTTGTGAGAAATGATAAGGCTTGATGATTTATCATATTATTTCTAAGAAACGGAGTGCATAAAACCGTCAACAGAGTTCTTCAAATCGAACCCTACTTCGGAAATCCAAATCTGGGAAATTTGAATTACGTGCTAAAAAAACCGAGTCACGATCGTCGTTTTTCGATGGTTTTGTGAGGAATGATAAGGCTTGATGATTTATCATATTATTTCTATGAAACGGAGTGCATAAAACCGTCAACAGAGTTCTTCAAATCGAACCCTACTTCGGAAACCCAAATCTGGGAAATTTGAATAACGTGCTAAAAAAACCAAGTCACGATCGTCGTTTTTCGTTGGTTTTGTGAGAAATGATAAGGCTTGATGATTTATCATATTATTTCTAAGAAACAGAGTGCATAAAAACGTCAACAGAGTTCTTCAAGGCTTGATGATTTATCATATTATTTCTAAGAAACAGAGTGCATAAAAACGTCAACAGAGTTCTTCGAATCGAACCCTACTTCGGAAACCCAAATCTTGAAAACTTGAAGTACGTGCTAAAAAAACCTAGTCACGATCGTCGTTTTTCGAAAGTTTTGTGAGGAATAATAAGGCTTGATGATTTATCATATTATTTCTAAGAAACGGAGTGCATAAAACCGTCAACATTGTTCTTAAAATCGAACCCTAATTCGGAAACTCAAATCTGGGAAATTTGAAGTACGTGCTAAAAAAACCTAGTCACGATCGTCAATTTTCGAGGGTTTTGTGAGGAATGATAAGGCTTGATGATTTATCATATTATTTCTAAGAAACGGAGTGCATAAAACCGTCAAAAGAGTTCTTCAAATCGAACCCTACTTCGAAAACCCAAATCGTGGAAGTTTGAAGTACGTGCTAAAAAAACCGAGTCACGATCGTCGTTTTTCGAAAGTTTTGTGACGAATGATAAGGTTTGATGATTTATCATATTATTTCTAAGAAATGGAGTGCGTAAAACAGTAAAAGAGTTCGTCAAATCGAACCCTACTTCGGAAATCCAAATCTGGGAAATTTGAATTACGTGCTAAAAAAACCGAGTCACGATCGTCGTTTTTCGATGGTTTTGTGAGAAATGATAAGGCTTGATGATTTATCATATTATTTCTAAGAAACAGAGTGCATAAAACCGTCAACAGAGTTCTTCAAATCGAACCCTACTTCGTAAACCCAAATCTGGGAAGTTTGAAGTACGTGCTAAAAAAACGAGTCACGATCGTCGTTTTTCAAATCTTTGGTGAGGAATGATAAGGCTTGATGATTTATCATATTATTTCTATGAAACGGAGTGCATAAAACCGTCAACAGAGTTCTTCAAATCGAACCCTACTTCGGAAACCCAAATCGTGGAAGTTTGAAGTACGTGCTAAAAAAACCGAGTCACGATCGTCGTTTTTCGAAAGTTTTGTGAGGAATGATAAGGCTTGATGATTTATCATATTATTTCTAAGAAACGGAGTGCATAAAACCGTCAACAGAGTTCTTCAAATCGAACCCTACTTCGGAAACCCAAATCGTGGAAGTTTGAAGTACGTGCTAAAAAAACGGAGTCACGATCGTCGTTTTTCGAAAGTTTTGTGAGAAATGATAAGACTTGATGATTTATCATCTTATTTCTAAGAAACAGAGTGCATAAAAATCTCAACAGAGTTCTTCAAATCGAACCCTAGTTCGGAAACCCAAATCGTGGAAATTTGAAGTACGTGCTAAAAAAATCGAGTCACGATCGTCGTTTTTCGAAAGTTTTGTGAGGAATGATAAGGCTTGATGATTTATCATATTATTTCTAAGAAACGGAGTGCATAAAACCGTCAACAGAGTTCTTCAAATCGAACCCTACTTCGGAAACCCAAATCGTGGAAGTTTGAAGTACGTGCTAAAAAAATCGAGTCACGATCGTCGTTTTTCGAAAGTTTTGTGAGGAATGATAAGGCTTGATGATTTATCATCTTATTTCTAAGAAACGGAGTGCATAAAAACGTCAAAAGAGTTCTTCAAATCGAACCCTACTTCGGAAACCCAAATCGTGGAAGTTTGAAGTACGTGCTAAAAAACCGAGTCACGATCGTCGTTTTTCGAATGTTTGGTGAGGAATGATAAGGCTTGATGATTTATCATATTATTTCTATGAAACGGAATGCATAAAACCGTCAACAGAGTTCTTCAAATCGAACCCTTCTTCGGAAACCCAAATCTGGGAAATTTGAATAACGTGCTAAAAAAACCGAGTCACGATCGTCGTTTTTCGAATCTTTGGTGAGGAATGATAAGGCTTGATGATTTATCATATTATTTCTATGAAACGGAGTGCATAAAACCGTCAACAGAGTTCTTCAAATCGAACCCTACTTCGGAAATCCAAATCTGGGAAATTTGAATTACGTGCTAAAAAAACCGAGTCACGATCGTCGTTTTTCGAATGTTTGGTGAGGAATGATAAGGCTTGATGATTTATCATATTATTTCTATGAAACGGAGTGCATAAAACCGTCAACAGAGTTCTTCAAATCGAACCCTACTTCGGAAACCCGAATCGTGGAAGTTTGAAGTACGTGCTAAAAAAACCGAGTCACGATCGTAGTTTTTCGAAAGTTTTGTGAGAAATGATAAGGCTTGATTATTTATCATCTTATTTCTATGAAACGGAGTGCATAAAAATCTCAACAGAGTTCTTCAAATCGAACCCTAGTTCGGAAACCCAAATCGTGGAAATTTGAAGTACGTGCTAAAAAAATCGAGTCACGATCGTCGTTTTTCGAAAGTGTTGTGAGGAATAATAAGGCTTGATGATTTATCATATTATTTCTAAGAAACGGAGTGCATAAAACCGTCAACAGAGTTCTTTAAATCGAACCCTACTTCGGAAACCCGAATTGTGGAAGTTTGAAGTACGTGCTAAAAAAACCGACTTACGATCGTCGTTTTTCAAATGTTTTGTGAGGAATGATAAGGCTTGATGATTTATCATATTATTTCTTTGAAACGGAGTGTATAAAACCGTGAACAGAGTTCTTCAAATCGAACTCTACTTCGGAAACCCAAATCTTGGAAATTTGAATTACGTGCTAAAAAAACCGAGTCACGATCGTCATTTTTCGAATGTTTGGTGAGGAATGATAAGGCTTGATGATTTATCATATTATTTCTATGAAACGGAGTGCATAAAACCGTCAACAGATTTCTTCAAATCGAACCCTACTTCGAAAACCCAAATCTGGGAAATTTTAATTACGTGCTAAAAAAACCGAGTCACGATCGTCGTTTTTCGATGGTTTTGTGAGAAATGATCAGGCTTGATGATTTATCATATTATTTCTAAGAAACAGAGTGCATAAAAACGTCAACAGAGTTCTTCAAATCAAACCCTACTTCGGAAACCCAAATCTGGAAAACTTGAAGTACGTGCTAAAAAAACCTAGTCTTGATCGTCGTTTTTCGAAAGTTTTGTGAGGAATGATAAGGCTTGATGATTTATCATCTTATTTCTAAGAAACGGAGTGCATAAAAACGTCAACAGAGTTCTTCAAATCGAACCCTACTTCGGAAACCCAAATCGTGGAAGTTTGAAGTACGTGCTAAAAAAACCGAGTCACGATTGTCGTTTTTCAAATGTTTTGTGAGGAATGATAAGGCTTGATGATTTATCATATTATTTCTATGAAACGGAGTGCATAAAACCGTCAACAGAGTTCTTCAAATCGAACCCTACTTCGGAAACCCGAATCGTGGAAGTTTGAAGTACGTGCTAAAAAAACCGAGTCACGATCGTCGTTTTTCGAAAGTTTTGTGAGAAATGATAAGGCTTGATGATTTATCATCTTATTTCTAAGAAACGGAGTGCATATAAATCTCAACAGAGTTCTTCAAATCGAACCCTAGTTCGGAAACCCAAATCGTGGAAATTTGAAGTACGTGCTAAAAAAATCGAGTCACGATCGTCGTTTTTCGAAAGTTTTGTGAGGAATGATAAGGCTTGATGATTTATAATATTATTTCTAAGAAACGGAGTGCATAAAACCGTCAACAGAGTTCTTCAAATCGAACCCTACTTCGGAAACCCAAATCGTGGAAATTTGAAGTACGTGCTAAAAAAATCGAGTCACGATCGTCGTTTTTCGAAAGTTTTGTGAGAAATAATAAGGCTTGATGATTTATCATATTATTTCTAAGAAACGGAGTGCATAAAACCGTCAACAGAGTTCTTCAAATCGAACCCTACTTCGGAAACCCAAATCGTGGAAGTTTGAAGTACGTGCTAAAAAAACCGAGTCACGATCGTCGTTTTTCGAAAGTTTTGTGAGGAATGATAAGGCTTGATGATTTATCATATTATTTCTAAGAAACGGAGTGCATAAAACCGTCAACAGAGTTCTTCAAATCGAACCCTACTTCGGAAACCCAAATCGTGGAAGTTTGAAGTACGTGCTAAAAAAACCGAGTCACGATCGTCGTTTTTCGAAAGTTTTGTGAGGAATGATAAGGCTTGATGATTTATAATATTATTTCTAAGAAACGGAGTGCATAAAACCGTCAACAGAGTTCTTCAAATCGAACCCTACTTCGGAAACCCAAATCGTGGAAGTTTGAAGTACGTGCTAAAAAAACCGAGTCACGATCGTCGTTTTTCGAAAGTTTTGTGAGGAATGATAAGGCTTGATGATTTATAATATTATTTCTAAGAAACGGAGTGCATAAAACCGTCAACAGAGTTCTTCAAATCGAACCCTACTTCGGAAACCCAAATCGTGGAAGTTTGAAGTACGTGCTAAAAAAACCGAGTCACGATCGTCGTTTTTCGAAAGTTTTGTGAGGAATGATAAGGCTTGATGATTTATAATATTATTTCTAAGAAACGGAGTGCATAAAACCGTCAACAGAGTTCTTCAAATCGAACCCTACTTCGGAAACCCAAATCGTGGAAGTTTGAAGTACGTGCTAAAAAAACCGAGTCACGATCGTCGTTTTTCGAAAGTTTTGTGAGGAATGATAAGGCTTGATGATTTAAAATATTATTTCTAAGAAACGGAGTGCATAAAACCGTCAACAGAGTTCTTCAAATCGAACCCTACTTCGGAAACCCAAATCGTGGAAGTTTGAAGTACGTGCTAAAAAAACCGAGTCACGATCGTCGTTTTTCGAAAGTTTTGTGAGGAATGATAAGGCTTGATGATTTATAATATTATTTCTAAGAAACGGAGTGCATAAAACCGTCAACAGAGTTCTTCAAATCGAACCCTACTTCGGAAACCCAAATCGTGGAAGTTTGAAGTACGTGCTAAAAAAACCGAGTCACGATCGTCGTTTTTCGAAAGTTTTGTGAGGAATGATAAGGCTTGATGATTTATAATATTATTTCTAAGAAACGGAGTGCATAAAACCGTCAACAGAGTTCTTCAAATCGAACCCTACTTCGGAAACCCAAATCGTGGAAGTTTGAAGTACGTGCTAAAAAAACCGAGTCACGATCGTCGTTTTTCGAAAGTTTTGTGAGGAATGATAAGGCTTGATGATTTATAATATTATTTCTAAGAAACGGAGTGCATAAAACCGTCAACAGAGTTCTTCAAATCGAACCCTACTTCGGAAACCCAAATCGTGGAAGTTTGAAGTACGTGCTAAAAAAACCGAGTCACGATCGTCGTTTTTCGAAAGTTTTGTGAGGAATGATAAGGCTTGATGATTTAAAATATTATTTCTAAGAAACGGAGTGCATAAAACCGTCAACAGTGTTCTTCAAATCGAACCCTACTTCGGAAACCCAAATCGTGGAAGTTTGAAGTACGTGCAAAAAAAACCGAGTCACGATCGTCGTTTTTCGAAAGTTTTGTGAGGAATGATAAGGCTTGATGATTTAAAATATTATTTCTAAGAAACGGAGTGCATAAAACCGTCAACAGTGTTCTTCAAATCGAACCCTACTTCGGAAACCCAAATCGTGGAAGTTTGAAGTACGTGCTAAAAAAACCGAGTCACGATCGTCGTTTTTCGAAAGTTTTGTGAGGAATGATAAGGCTTGATGATTTATAATATTATTTCTAAGAAACGGAGTGCATAAAACCGTCAACAGAGTTCTTCAAATCGAACCCTACTTCGGAAACCCAAATCGTGGAAGTTTGAAGTACGTGCTAAAAAAACCGAGTCACGATCGTCGTTTTTCGAAAGTTTTGTGAGGAATGATAAGGCTTGATGATTTAAAATATTATTTCTAAGAAACGGAGTGCATAAAACCGTCAACAGTGTTCTTCAAATCGAACCCTACTTCGGAAACCCAAATCGTGGAAGTTTGAAGTACGTGCTAAAAAAACCGAGTCACGATCGTCGTTTTTCGAAAGTTTTGTGAGGAATGATAAGGCTTGATGATTTAAAATATTATTTCTAAGAAACGGAGTGCATAAAACCGTCAACAGTGTTCTTCAAATCGAACCCTACTTCGGAAACCCAAATCGTGGAAGTTTGAAGTACGTGCTAAAAAAACCGAGTCACGATCGTCGTTTTTCGAAAGTTTTGTGAGGAATGATAAGGCTTGATGATTTAAAATATTATTTCTAAGAAACGGAGTGCATAAAACCGTCAACAGTGTTCTTCAAATCGAACCCTACTTCGGAAACCCAAATCGTGGAAGTTTGAAGTACGTGCAAAAAAAACCGAGTCACGATCGTCGTTTTTCGAAAGTTTTGTGAGGAATGATAAGGCTTGATGATTTAAAATATTATTTCTAAGAAACGGAGTGCATAAAACCGTCAACAGTGTTCTTCAAATCGAACCCTACTTCGGAAACCCAAATCGTGGAAGTTTGAAGTACGTGCTAAAAAAACCGAGTCACGATCGTCGTTTTTCGAAAGTTTTGTGAGGAATGATAAGGCTTGATGATTTAAAATATTATTTCTAAGAAACGGAGTGCATAAAACCGTCAACAGTGTTCTTCAAATCGAACCCTACTTCGGAAACCCAAATCGTGGAAGTTTGAAGTACGTGCTAAAAAAACCGAGTCACGATCGTCGTTTTTCGAAAGTTTTGTGAGGAATGATAAGGCTTGATGATTTAAAATATTATTTCTAAGAAACGGAGTGCATAAAACCGTCAACAGTGTTCTTCAAATCGAACCCTACTTCGGAAACCCAAATCGTGGAAGTTTGAAGTACGTGCAAAAAAAACCGAGTCACGATCGTCGTTTTTCGAAAGTTTTGTGAGGAATGATAAGGCTTGATGATTTAAAATATTATTTCTAAGAAACGGAGTGCATAAAACCGTCAACAGTGTTCTTCAAATCGAACCCTACTTCGGAAACCCAAATCGTGGAAGTTTGAAGTACGTGCAAAAAAAACCGAGTCACGATCGTCGTTTTTCGAAAGTTTTGTGAGGAATGATAAGGCTTGATGATTTAAAATATTATTTCTAAGAAACGGAGTGCATAAAACCGTCAACAGTGTTCTTCAAATCGAACCCTACTTCGGAAACCCAAATCGTGGAAGTTTGAAGTACGTGCTAAAAAAACCGAGTCACGATCGTCGTTTTTCGAAAGTTTTGTGAGGAATGATAAGGCTTGATGATTTATAATATTATTTCTAAGAAACGGAGTGCATAAAACCGTCAACAGAGTTCTTCAAATCGAACCCTACTTCGGAAACCCAAATCGTGGAAGTTTGAAGTACGTGCTAAAAAAACCGAGTCACGATCGTCGTTTTTCGAAAGTTTTGTGAGGAATGATAAGGCTTGATGATTTAAAATATTATTTCTAAGAAACGGAGTGCATAAAACCGTCAACAGTGTTCTTCAAATCGAACCCTACTTCGGAAACCCAAATCGTGGAAGTTTGAAGTACGTGCTAAAAAAACCGAGTCACGATCGTCGTTTTTCGAAAGTTTTGTGAGGAATGATAAGGCTTGATGATTTAAAATATTATTTCTAAGAAACGGAGTGCATAAAACCGTCAACAGTGTTCTTCAAATCGAACCCTACTTCGGAAACCCAAATCGTGGAAGTTTGAAGTACGTGCTAAAAAAACCGAGTCACGATCGTCGTTTTTCGAAAGTTTTGTGAGGAATGATAAGGCTTGATGATTTAAAATATTATTTCTAAGAAACGGAGTGCATAAAACCGTCAACAGTGTTCTTCAAATCGAACCCTACTTCGGAAACCCAAATCGTGGAAGTTTGAAGTACGTGCTAAAAAAACCGAGTCACGATCGTCGTTTTTCGAAAGTTTTGTGAGGAATGATAAGGCTTGATGATTTAAAATATTATTTCTAAGAAACGGAGTGCATAAAACCGTCAACAGTGTTCTTCAAATCGAACCCTACTTCGGAAACCCAAATCGTGGAAGTTTGAAGTACGTGCTAAAAAAACCGAGTCACGATCGTCGTTTTTCGAAAGTTTTGTGAGGAATGATAAGGCTTGATGATTTAAAATATTATTTCTAAGAAACGGAGTGCATAAAACCGTCAACAGTGTTCTTCAAATCGAACCCTACTTCGGAAACCCAAATCGTGGAAGTTTGAAGTACGTGCTAAAAAAACCGAGTCACGATCGTCGTTTTTCGAAAGTTTTGTGAGGAATGATAAGGCTTGATGATTTAAAATATTATTTCTAAGAAACGGAGTGCATAAAACCGTCAACAGTGTTCTTCAAATCGAACCCTACTTCGGAAACCCAAATCGTGGAAGTTTGAAGTACGTGCTAAAAAAACCGAGTCACGATCGTCGTTTTTCGAAAGTTTTGTGAGGAATGATAAGGCTTGATGATTTAAAATATTATTTCTAAGAAACGGAGTGCATAAAACCGTCAACAGTGTTCTTCAAATCGAACCCTACTTCGGAAACCCAAATCGTGGAAGTTTGAAGTACGTGCTAAAAAAACCGAGTCACGATCGTCGTTTTTCGAAAGTTTTGTGAGGAATGATAAGGCTTGATGATTTAAAATATTATTTCTAAGAAACGGAGTGCATAAAACCGTCAACAGTGTTCTTCAAATCGAACCCTACTTCGGAAACCCAAATCGTGGAAGTTTGAAGTACGTGCTAAAAAAACCGAGTCACGATCGTCGTTTTTCGAAAGTTTTGTGAGGAATGATAAGGCTTGATGATTTAAAATATTATTTCTAAGAAACGGAGTGCATAAAACCGTCAACAGTGTTCTTCAAATCGAACCCTACTTCGGAAACCCAAATCGTGGAAGTTTGAAGTACGTGCTAAAAAAACCGAGTCACGATCGTCGTTTTTCGAAAGTTTTGTGAGGAATGATAAGGCTTGATGATTTAAAATATTATTTCTAAGAAACGGAGTGCATAAAACCGTCAACAGTGTTCTTCAAATCGAACCCTACTTCGGAAACCCAAATCGTGGAAGTTTGAAGTACGTGCTAAAAAAACCGAGTCACGATCGTCGTTTTTCGAAAGTTTTGTGAGGAATGATAAGGCTTGATGATTTAAAATATTATTTCTAAGAAACGGAGTGCATAAAACCGTCAACAGTGTTCTTCAAATCGAACCCTACTTCGGAAACCCAAATCGTGGAAGTTTGAAGTACGTGCTAAAAAAACCGAGTCACGATCGTCGTTTTTCGAAAGTTTTGTGAGGAATGATAAGGCTTGATGATTTAAAATATTATTTCTAAGAAACGGAGTGCATAAAACCGTCAACAGTGTTCTTCAAATCGAACCCTACTTCGGAAACCCAAATCGTGGAAGTTTGAAGTACGTGCTAAAAAAACCGAGTCACGATCGTCGTTTTTCGAAAGTTTTGTGAGGAATGATAAGGCTTGATGATTTATCATATTATTTCTAAGAAACGGAGTGCATAAAACCGTCAACAGAGTTCTTCAAATCGAACCCTACTTCGGAAACCCAAATCGTGGAAGTTTGAAGTACGTGCTAAAAAAACCGAGTCACGATCGTCGTTTTTCGAAAGTTTTGTGAGGAATGATAAGGCTTGATGATTTATCATATTATTTCTAAGAAACGGAGTGCATAAAACCGTCAACAGAGTTCTTCAAATCGAACCCTACTTCGGAAACCCAAATCGTGGAAGTTTGAAGTACGTGCTAAAAAAACCGAGTCACGATCGTCATTTTTCGAATGTTTGGTGAGGAATGATAAGGCTTGATGATTTATCATATTATTTCTAAGAAACAGAGTGCATAAAAATGTCAACAGAATTCTTCAAATCGAACCGTACTTCGGAAACCCAAATCTGGAAAACTTGAAATACGTGCTAAAAAAACCTAGTCACGATCGTCGTTTTTCGAAAGTTTTGTGAGGAATGATAAGGCTTGATGATTTATCATATTATTTCTATGAAACGAAGTGCATAAAACCGTCAACAGAGTTCTTCAAATCGAACCCTACTTCGGAAACCCGAATCGTGGAAGTTTGAAGTACGTGCTAAAAAAACCGAGTCACGATCGTCGTTTTTCGAAGGTTTTGTGAGAAATGATAAGGCTTGATGATTTATCATCTTATTTCTATGAAACGGAGTGCATAAAACCGTCAACAGAGTTCTTCAAATCGAACCCTACTTCGGAAACCCAAATCTGGGAAATTTGAATAACGTGCTAAAAAAACCGAGTCACGATCGTCGTTTTTCGTTGGTTTTGTGAGAAATGATAAGGCTTGATGATTTATCATATTATTTCTTAGAAACAGAGTGCATAAAAACGTCAACAGAGTTCTTCAAATAGAACCCTACTTCGGAAACCCAAATCTGGAAAACTTGAATTACGTGCTAAAAAAACCTAGTCACGATCGTCGTTTTTCGAAAGTTTTGTGAGGAATGATAAGGCTTGATGATTTATCATCTTATTTCTAAGAAACGGAGTGCATAAAAACGTCAACAGAGTTCTTCAAATCGAACCCTACTTCGGAAACCCAAATCGTGGAAGTTTGAAGTACGTGCTGAAAAAACCGAGTCACGATCGTCGTTTTTCGAAAGTTTTGTGAGGAATGATAAGGCTTGATGATCATATTATTTCTAAGAAATGGAGTGCATAAAAACGTCAACAGAGTTTTTCAAATCGAACCCTACTTCGGAAACCCAAATCGTGGAAGTTTGAAGTACGTGCTAAAAAAACCGAGCACGATCGTCGTTTTTCGAAAGTTTTGTGAGGAATGATAAGGCTTGATCAATTTGAATATTCTTTCTAAGAAACGGAGTGCATAAAACCGTCAACAGAGTACTTCAAATCGAACCCTACTTCGGAAACCCAAATCGTGGAAATTTGAATTACGTGCTAAAAAAACCGAGTCACGATCGCCGTTTTTTGAAAGTTTTATGGGGAATGATAAGGCTTGATGATTTATCATAATATTTCTAGGAAACGGAGTGCATAAAACCGTCAACAGAGTTCTTCAAAACGAACCCCACTTCGGAAACCGAAATCTGGGAAGTTTGAAGTACGTGCTAAAAAATCGAGTCACGATCGTCGTTTTTTGGAAGTTTTGTGAGGAATGATAAAGCTTGATGATTTATCATATTATTTCTAAGAAACGGAGTGCATAAAACCGTCAACAGAGTTCTTCAAATCGAACCCTACTTCGGAAACCCGAATCGTGGAAGTTTGAAGTACGTGCTAAAAAAACCGAGTCACGATCGTCGTTTTTCGAAAGTTTTGTGAGGAATGATAAGGCTTGATGATTTATCATATTATTTCTAAGAAACGGAGTGCATAAAACCGTCAACAGTGTTCTTCAAATCGAACCCTACTTCGGAAACCCGAATCGTGGAAGTTTGAAGTACGTGCTAAAAAAACCGTGTCACAATCGTCGTTTTTCGAAAGTTTTGTGAGAAATGATAAGGCTTGATGATTTATCATCTTATTTCTAAAAAACGGAGTGCATAAAAACGTCAACAGAGTTCTTCAAATCGAACCCTACTTCGGAAACCCAAATCGTGGAAGTTTGAAGTACGTGCTAAAAAAACCGAGTCACGATCGTCGTTTTTCGAAAGTTTTGTGAGGAATGATAAGGCTTGATGATTTATCATATTATTTCTAAAAAACGGAGTGCATAAAAACGTCAACAGAGTTCTTCAAATCGAACCCTACTTCGGAAACCCAAATTGTGGAAGTTTGAAGTACGTACTAAAAAAACCGAGTCACGATCGTCGTTTTTCGAATGTTTTGTATGGAATGATAAGGCTTGCTGATTTATCATATTATTTCTATGAAACGGAGTGCATAAAACCGTCAACAGAGTTCTTCAAATCGAACCCTACTTCGGAAACCCGAATCGTGGAAGTTTGAAGTACGTGCTAAAAAAACCGAGTCACGATCGTCGTTTTTCGAAAGTTTTGTGAGAAATGATAAGGTTTGATGATTTATCATTTTATTTCTAAGAAACACAGTGCATAAAAACGTCAACAGAGTTCTTCAAATCGAACCCTATTTCGGAAACCCAAATCGTGGAAGTTTGAAGTACGTGCTAAAAAAACAGAGTCACGATCGTCATTTTTCGAATGTTTTGTGAGGAATGATAAGGCTTGATGATTTATCATATTATTTATATGAAACGGAGTGCATAAAACCGTCAACAGAGTTCTTCAAATCGAACCCTACTTCGGAAAACCAAATCTGGAAAATTTTAAGTAAGTGCTAAAAAAACCGAGTCACGATCGTCGTTTTTCGAAAGTTTTGTGAGGAATGATAAAGCTTGATGATTTATCATCTTATTTCTATGAAACGAAGTGCATAAAACCGTCAACAAAGTTCTTCAAATCGAACCCTACTTCGGAAACTCGAATCGTGGAAGTTTGAAGTACGTGCTAAAAAAACCGAGTCACGATCGTCGTTTTTCGAAAGTTTTGTGAGAAATGATAAGGCTTGATGATTTATCATCTTATTTCTAAGAAACGGAGTGCATAAAAACCTCAACAGAGTTCTTCAAATCGAACCCTAGTTTGGAAACCCTAATCGTGGAAATTTGAAGTACGTGCTAAAAAAATCGAGTCACGATCGTCGTTTTTCGAATGTTTTGTGAGGAATGATAAGGCTTGATGATTTATAATATTCTTTCTTTGAAACGGAGTGCATAAAACCATCAACAGAGTTCTTCAAATCGAACTCTACTTCGGAAACCCAAATCTTGGAAATTTGAATTACGTGCTACAAAAAACCGAGTCACGATCGTCGTTTTTCGAATGTTTGGTGAGGAATGATAAGGCTTGATGATTTATCATATTATTTCTATGAAACGAAGTGCATAAAACCGTCAACAGAGTTCTTCAAATCGAACCCTACTTCGGAAACCCAAATCTGGGAAATTTGAATTACGTGCTAAAAAAACCGAGTCACGATCGTCGTTTTTCTAATGTTTGTTGAGGAATGATAAGGCTTGATGATTTATCATCTTATTTCTAAGAAACGGAGTGCATAAATACGTCAGCTGAGTTCTTCAAATGGAACCCTACTTCGGAAACCCAAATCTGGAAAACTTGAAGTACGTGCTAAAAAAACCGAGTCACGATCGTCGTTTTTCGAATGTTTGGTGAGGAATGATAAGGCTTGATGATTTATCATATTATTTCTATGAAACGGAGTGCATAAAACCGTCAATAGAGTTCTATAAGGCTTGATGATTTATCATATTATTTCTATGAAACGGAGTGCATAAAACCGTCAATAGAGTTCTTCAAATCGAAACCTACTTCGGAAACCCGAATCGTGGAAGTTTGAAGTACGTGCTAAAAAAACCGAGTCACGATCGTCGTTTTTCGAAAGTTTTGTGAGAACTGATAAGGCTTGATGATTTATCATCTTATTTCTAAGAAACAGAGTGCATAAAAACGTCAACAGAGTTCTTCAAATCGAACCCTATTTCGGAAACCCAAATCGTGGAAGTTTGAAGTACGTGCTAAAAAAACAGAGTCACGATCGTCATTTTTCGAATGTTTTGTGAGGAATGATAAGGCTTGATGATTTATCATATTATTTATATGAAACGGAGTGCATAAAACCGTCAACAGAGTTTTTCAAATCGAACCCTACTTCGGAAACCCAAATCTGGAAAATTTTAAGTAAGTGCTAAAAAAACCGAGTCACGATCGTCGTTTTTCGAAAGTTTTTGAGGAATGATAAAGCTTGATGATTTATCATCTTATTTCTATGAAACGAAGTGCATAAAACCGTCAACAAAGTTCTTCAAATCGAACCCTACTTCGGAAACTCGAATCGTGGAAGTTTGAAGTACGTGCTAAAAAAACCGACTCACGATCGTCGTTTTTCGAAAGTTTTGTGAGAAATGATAAGGCTTGATGATTTATCATTTTATTTCTAAGAAACGGAGTGCATAAAAACCTCAACAGAGTTCTTCAAATCGAACCCTATTTTGGATACCCAAATCGTGGAAGTTTGAAGTACGTGCTAAAAAACCGAGTCACGATCGTCGTTTTTCGAAATTTTTGTGAGGAATGATAAGGCTTGATGATTTATCATATTATTTCTTTGAAACGGAGTGCATAAAACCGTCAACAGAGTTCTTCAAATCGAACTCTACTTCGGAAACCCAAATCTTGGAAATTTGAATTACGTGCTACAAAAAACCGAGTCACGATCGTCGTTTTTCGAATGTTTGGTGAGGAATGATAAGGCTTGATGATTTATCATATTATTTCTATGAAACGGAGTGCATAAAACCGTCAACAGAGTTCTTCAAATCGAACCCTACTTCGGAAACCCAAATCTGGGAAATTTGAATTACGTGCTAAAAAAACCAAGTCACGATCGTCGTTTTTCGATGGTTTTGTGAGAAATGATAAGGCTTGATGATTTATCATCTTATTTCTAAGAAACGGAGTGCATAAAAACGTCAACAAAGTTCTTCAAATCGAACCCTACTTCGAAAACCCAAATCGTGGACGTTTGAAGTACGTGCTAAAAAAACCGAGTCACGATCGTCGTTTTTCGAATGTTTTGTGAGGAATAATAAGGCTTGATGATTTATCATATTATTTCTATGAAACGGAGTGCATAAAACCGTCAACAGAGTTCTTCAAATCGAACCCTACTTCGGAAACCCAAATCTGAGAAATTTTAATTACGTGCTAAAAAAACCGAGTCACGATCGTCGTTTTTCGATGGTTTTGTGAGAAATGATAAGGCTTGATGATTTATCATATTATTTCTAAGAAACAGAGTGCATAAAAACGTCAACAGAGTTCTTCAAATCGAACCCTACTTCGGAAACCCAAATCGTGGTAGTTTGAAGTACATGCTAAAAAAACCGAGTCACGATCGTCGTTTTTCGATGGTTTTGTGAGGAATGATAAGGCTTGATAAATTAGAATATTATTTCTACGAAACGGAGTGCATAAAAACGTCAACAGAGTTCTTTAAATCGAACCGTACTTCGGAAACCCGAATCGTGGAAGTTTGAAGTACGTGCTAAAAAAACCGACTCACGATCGTCGTTTTTCAAATGTTTTGTGAGGAATGATAAGGCTTGATGATTTATCATATTATTTCTTTGAAACGGAGTGTATAAAACCGTGAACAGAGTTCTTCAAATCGAACCCTACTTCGGAAACCCAAATTTTGGAAATTTGAATTACGTGCTAAAAAAACCGAGTCACGATCGTCATTTTTCGAATGTTTGGTGAGGAATGATAAGGCTTGATGATTTATCATATTATTTCTATGAAACGGAGTGCATAAAACCGTCAACAGAGTTCTTCAAATCGAACCCTACTTCGAAAACCCAAATCTTGGAAATTTTAATTACGTGCTAAAAAAACCGAGTCACGATCGTCGTTTTTCGATGGTTTTGTGAGAAATGATAAGGCTTGATGATTTATCATATTATTTCTAAGAAACAGAGTGCATAAAAACGTCAACAGAATTCTTCAAATCGAACCCTACTTCGGAAACCCAAATCTGGAAAACTTGAAGTACGTGCTAAAAAAACCTAGTCACGATCGTCGTTTTTCGAAAGTTTTGTGAGGAATGATAAGGCTTGATGATTTATCATCTTATTTCTAAGAAACGGTGTGCATAAAAACGTCAACAGAGTTCTTCAAATCGAACCCTACTTCGGAAACCCAAATCGTGGAAGTTTGAAGTACGTGCTAAAAAAACCGAGTCACGATCGTCGTTTTCCGAATGTTTTGGTGAGGAATGATAAGGCTTGATGATTTATCATATTATTTCTATGAAACGGAGTGCATAAAACCGTCAACAGAGTTCTTCAAATCGAACCCTACTTCGAAAACCCAAATCTGGGAAATTTTAATTACGTGCTAAAAAANAAATCGTGGAAGTTTGAAGTACGTGCTAAAAAAACCGAGTCACGATCGTCGTTTTTCGAAAGTTTGGTGAGGAATGATAAGGCTTGATGATTTATCATATTATTTCTAAGAAACGGAGTGCATAAAAACGTCAACAGAGTTCTTCAAATCGAACCCTATTTCGGAAACCCAACTCGTGGTAGTTTGAAGTACATGCTAAAAAAACCGAGTCACGATCGTCGTTTTTCGATGGTTTTGTGAGGAATGATAAGGCTTGATAAATTAGAATATTATTTCTACGAAACGGAGTGCATAAAACCGTCAACAGAGTTCTTCAAATCGAACCCTACTTCGGAAACCCAAATCGTGGAACTTTGAAGTACGTGCTAAAAAAACCGAGTCACGATCGTCGTTTTTCGAATGTTTGGTGAGGAATGATAAGGCTTGATGATTTATCATATTATTTCTATGAAACGGAGTGCATAAAACCGTCAAGAGAGTTATTCAAATCGAAACCTACTTCGGAAACCCAAATCGTGGAAATTTTAATTACCTGCTAAAAAAACCGAGTCACGACCGTCGTTTTTCGAGAGTTTTGTGAGGAATGATAAGGATTGATGATTTAGAATATTATTTCTAAGAAACGGAGTGCATAAAACCGTCCACAGAGTTCTTCAAATCGAACCCTACTTCGGAAACCCAAATCGTGGAAATTTGAAGTACGTGCTAAAAGAACCGACTCATGATCGTCGTTTTTCGAAAGTTTTGTGAGTAATGATAAGGCTTGATGATTTATCATATTATTTCTAAGAAATAGAGTGCATAAAACCGTCAACAGAGTTCTTCAAATCGAACCCTACTTCGGAAACCCAAATCTGGGAAATTTGAATTACGTGCTAAAAAAACCGAGTCACGATCGTCGTTTTTCGAAGGTTTGGTGAGGAATGATAAGTCTTGATGATTTATCATATTATTTCTAAGAAACGGAGTGCATAAAAACGTCAACAGAGTTCTTCAAATCGAACCCTATTTCGGAAACCCAAATCGTGGTAGTTTGAAGTACATGCTAAAAAAACCGAGTCACGATCGTCGTTTTTCGATGGTTTTGTGAGGAATGATAAGGCTTGATGATTTATCATATTATTTCTAAGAAACGGAGTGCATAAAAACGTCAACAGAGTTCTTCAAATCGAACCCTATTTTGGAAACCCAAATCGTGGTAGTTTGAAGTACATGCTAAAAAAACCGAGTCACGATCGTCGTTTTTCGATGGTTTTGTGAGGAATGATGAGGCTTGATAAATTAGAATATTATTTCTACGAAACAGAGTGCATAAAACCGTCAACAGAGTTCTTCAAATCGAACCCTACTTCGGAAACCCAAATCGTGGAAATTTGAAGTACGTGCTAAAAAAACCTAGTCACGATCGTCGTTTACTTCGGAAACCCAAATCGTGGAAATTTGAAGTACGTGCTAAAAAAACCTAGTCACGATCGTCGTTTTTCGAAAGTTTTGTGAGAAATGATAAGGCTTGATTATTTATCATCTTATTTCTAAGAAACGGAGTGCATAAAAACCTCAACAGAGTTCTTCAAATCGAACCCTATTTTGGATACCCAAATCGTGGAAGTTTGAAGTACGTGCTAAAAAAACCGAGTCACGATCGTCGTTTTTCGAAAGTTTTGTGAGGAATGATAAGGCTTGATGATTTATCATATTATTTCTAAGAAACGGAGTGCATAAAAACGTCAACAGAGTTCTTCAAATCGAACCCTATTTCGGAAACCTGAATCGTGGAAGTTTGAACTACGTGCTAAAAAAACCGAGTCACGATCGTCGTTTTTCGAATGTTTTGTGAGGAATGATAAAGCTTGATGATTTATCATATTATTTCTATGAAACGGAGTGCATAAAATCGTCAATAGAGTTCTTTAAATCGAACCCTACTTCGGAAACCCAAATCTGGGAATTTGAATTATGTGCTAAAGAAACCGAGTCACGATCGTCGTTTTTCGAAGGTTTTGTGAGGAATGATAAGGCTTGATGATTTATCATATTATTTCTAAGAAACGGAGTGCATAAAAACGTCAACAGAGTTCTTCAAATCGAACCCTACTTCGGAAACCCAAATCTGGGAAGTTTGAAGTACGTGCTAAAAAAACCGAGTCACGATCGTCGTTTTTCGAAGGTTTTGTGAGGAATGATAAGGTTTGATGATTTAGAATATTATTTCTAAGAAACGGAGTGCATAAAACCGTCAACAGAGTTCTTCAAAACGAACCCTACTTCGGAAACCCAAATCTGGGAAATTTGAAGTACGTGCTAAAAAAACCTAGTCACGATCGTCGTTTTTCGAGGGTTTTGTGAGGAATGATAAGGCTTGATGATTTATCACATTATTTCTAAGAAACGGAGTGCACAAAACCGTCAACAGAGTTCTTCAAATCGAACCCTACTTCGGAAACCCGAATCGTGGAAGTTTGAAGTACGTGCTAAAAAAACCGAGTCACGATGGTCGTTTTTCGAATGTTTGGTGAGGAATGATAAGGCTTGATGATTTATCATATTATTTCTATGAAACGGAGTGCATAAAACCGTCAACAGAGTTCTTCAAATCGAACCCTATTTCGGAAACCCAAATCGTGGAAGTTTGACGTACGACCGTCAACAGAGTTCTTCAAATCGAACCCTATTTCGGAAACCCAAATCGTGGAAGTTTGACGTACGTGCTAAAAAAACCGAGTCACGATCGTCGTTTTTCGAAAGTTTTGTGGGGAATGATAAGGCTTGATGATTTATCATAATATTTCTAGGAAACGGAGTGCATAAAACCGTCAACAGAGTTCTTCAAGGCTTGATGATTTATCATAATATTTCTAGGAAACGGAGTGCATAAAACCGTCAACAGAGTTCTTCAAATCGAACCCCACTTCGGAAACCGAAATCTGGGAAGTTTGAAGTACGTGCTAAACAAATCGAGTCACGATCGTCGTTTTTCGGAAGTTTTGTGAGGAATGATAAGGCTTGATGATTTATCATGTTATTTCTAAGAAACGGACTGCATAAAACCGTCAACAGAGTTCTTTAAATCGAACCCTACTTCGGAAACCCAAATCGTGGAAATTTGAATTACGTGTTAAAAAAACCGAGTCACGATCGTCGTTTTTCGAATGTTTTGTGAGGAATGATAAGGCTTGATGATTTATCATATTATTTCACAGAAACAGAGTGCATAAAACCGTCAACAGAGTTCTTCAAATCGAACCCTACTTCGGAAACCCAAATCTGGGAAATTTGAAGTACGTGCTAAAATAACCTAGTCACGATCGTCGTTTTTCGAGGGTTTTGTGAGGAATGATAAGGCTTGATGATTTATCACATTATTTCTAAGAAACGAAGTGCATAAAACCGTCAACAGAGTTCTTCAAATCAAACCCTACTTCGGAAACCCAAATCTGGGAAATTTGAATTACGTGCTAAAAAAACCGAGTCACGATCGTCGTTTTTCGAAGGTTTCGTGAGGAATGATAAGGCTTGATGATTTATCATATTATTTCTAAGAAACGGAGTGCATAAAAACGTCAACAGAGTTCTTCAAATCAAACCCTACTTCGGCAACCCAAATCTGGGAAATTTGAATTACGTGCTAAAAAAACCGAGTCACGATCGCCGTTTTTCGAATCTTTGGTGAGGAATGATAAGGCTTGATGATTTATCATATTATTTCTAAGAAACGGACTGCATAAAACCGTCAACAGAGTTCTTTAAATCGAACCCTACTTTGGAAACCCAAATCGTGGAAATTTGAATTACGTGCTAAAAAAACCGAGTCACGATCGTCGTTTTTCGAAAGTTTTGTGAGGAATGATAAGGCTTGATGATTTATCATATTATTTCTAAGGATCGTCGTTTTTCGAAAGTTTTGTGAGGAATGATAAGGCTTGATGATTTATCATATTATTTCTAAGAAACGGAGTGCATAAAACCGTCAAAAGATTTCTTTAATTCGAACCCTACTTCGGAAACCCAAATCGTGGAAATTTGAATTACGTGATAAAAAAACCGAGTCACGATCGTCGTTTTTCGAAAGTTTTGTGAGGAATGATAAGCCTTGATGATTTATCATATTATTTCTCAGAAACAGAGTGCATAAAACCGTCAACAGAGTTCTTCAAATCGAACCCTACTTCGGAAACCCAAATCTGGGAAATTTGAAGTACGTGCTAAAAAAACCTAGTCACGATCGTCGTTTTTCGAGGGTTTTGTGAGGAATGATAAGGATTGATGATTTATCATATTATTTCTAAGAAACGAAGTGCATAAAATAGTCAACAGAGTTCTTCAAATCGAAACCTACTTCGGAAACCCAAATCGTGGAAATTTTAATTACGTGCTAAAAAAACCGAGTCACGATCGTAGTTTTTCGAAAGTTTTGTGAGGAATGATAAGGCTTGATGATTTATCATATTATTTCTAAGGAACGGAGTGCATAAAACCGTCAACAGAGTTCTTCAAATCGAACCCTACTTCGGAACCCCAAATATGAGAAGTTTTAAGTACGTGCTGAAAAAACCGAGTCACGATCGTCGTTTTTTGAAAGTTTTGTGAGGAATGATAAGGCTTGATGATTTATCATATTATTTCTAAGAAACGGAGTGCATAAAACCGTCAACAGAGTTCTTCAAATCGAACCCAACTTCGAAAACCCAAATCGTGGAAGTTTGAAGTACGTGCTAAAAAAACGAGTCACGATCGTCGTTTTTCGAAAAGTTTTGTGAGGAATGATAAGGCTTGATGATTTATCATATTATTTCTAAGAAACGGAGTGCATAAAACCGTCAACAGAGTTCTTCAAATCGAACCCTATTTCGGAAACCCAAATCTTGGAAATTTGAAGTACGTGCTAAAAAAACCGAGTAACGATCGTCGTTTTTCGAAGGTTTTGTGAGGAATGACAAGGCTTGATGATTTAGAATATTATTTCTAAGAAACGGAGTGCATAAAACCGTCAACAGTGTTCTTCAAATCGAACCCTACTTCGGAAACCCAAATCGTGGAAGTTTGAAGTACGTGCTAAAAAACCGAGTCACGATCGACGTTTTTCGAATGTTTTGTGAGGAATGACAAGGCTTGATGATTTAGAATATTATTTCTAAGAAACGGAGTGCATAAAACCGTCAACAGTGTTCTTCAAATCGAACCCTACTTCGGAAACCCAAATCGTGGAAGTTTGAAGTACGTGCTAAAAAACCGAGTCACGATCGACGTTTTTCGAATGTTTTGTGAGGAATGACAAGGCTTGATGATTTAGAATATTATTTCTAAGAAACGGAGTGCATAAAACCGTCAACAGTGTTCTTCAAATCGAACCCTACTTCGGAAACCCAAATCGTGGAAGTTTGAAGTACGTGCTAAAAAACCGAGTCACGATCGTCGTTTTTCGAAAGTTTTGTGAGGAATGATAAGGCTTGATGATTTATCATATTATTTCTAAGAAACGGAGTGCATAAAAACGTCAACAGAGTTCTTCAAATCGAGCCCTACTGCGGAAACCCGAATCGTGGAAGTTTGAAGTACGTGCTAAAAAAACGTGTCACGATCGTCGTTTTTCGAAAGTTTTGTGAGGAATGATAAGGCCTGATGATTTATCATATTATTTCTAAGAAACGGAGTGCATAAAAACATGAACAAAGTTCTTCAAATCGAACCCTACTTCGGAACCCCAAATATGGGAAGTTTTAAGTACGTGCTGAAAAAACCGAGTCACGATCATCGTTTTTCGAAAGTTTTGTAAGGAATGATAAGGCTCGATGATTTATCATATTATTTCTCAGAAACAGAGTGCATAAAACCGTCAACAGAGTTCTTCAAATCGAACCCTACTTCGGAAACCCAAATCGTGGAAGTTTGAAGTACGTGCTAAAAAAACCGAGTCACGATCGTCATTTTTCGAATGTTTTGTGAGGAATGATAAGGCTTGATGATTTATCATATTATTTTTATGAAACGGAGTGCATAAAACCGTCAACAGAGTTCTTCAAGGCTTGATGATTTATCATATTATTTTTATGAAACGGAGTGCATAAAACCGTCAACAGAGTTCTTCATATCGAACCCTACTTCGGAAACAAAAATTTGGTAAGTTTGAAGTACGTGCTAAAAAAACCGAGTCACGATCGTCGTTTTTCGAAATTTTTTTGAGGAATGATAAGGCTTGATGATTTATCATATTATTTCTAAGAAATGGAGTGCATAAAAACGTCAACAGAGTTCTTCAAATCGAACCCTACTTCGGAAACCCAAATCTGGGAAGTTTGAAATACGTGCTAAAAAAACGAGTCACGATCGTCGTTTTTCGAAAGTTTTGTGAGGAATGATAAGGCCTGATGATTTATCATATTATTTCTAAGAAACGAAGTGCATAAAATCGTCAACAGAGTTCTTCAAATCGAACCCTACTTCGGAAACCCAAATCTGGGAAATTTGAAGTACGTGCTAAAAAAACCTAGTCACGATCGTCGTTTTTCGAGGGTTTTGTGAGGAATGATAAGGCTTGATGATTTATCATATTATTTCTAAGAAACGGAGTGCATAAAACCGTCAACAGAGTTCTTCAAATCGAACCCTACTTCGGAAACCCAAATCTGGGAAATTTGAAGTACGTGCTAAAAAAACTGAGTCACGATCGTCGTTTTTCGAAAGTTTTTTGAGAAATGATAAGGCTTGATTATTTATCATATTATTTCTATGAAACGGAGTGCATAAAACCGTCAACAGAGTTCTTCAAATCGAACCCTACTTCGGAAACCCAAATCTGGGAAATTTTAAGTACGTGCTAAAATAACCGAGTCACGATCGTTGTTTTTCGAAATTTTTGTGAGGAATGATAAGACTTGATGATTTATCATCTTATTTCTAAGAAACAGAGTGCATAAAAACGTCAACAGAGTTCTTCAAATCGAACCCTACTTCGGAAACCCAAATCTAGGAAATTTGAAGTACGTGCTAAAAAAACCAAGTCACGATCGTCGTTTTTCAAAAGTTTTGTGAGGAATGATAAGGCTTGATGATTTATCATATTATTTCTATGAAACGGAGTGCATAAAACCGTCAACAGAGTTCTTCATATCGAACCCTACTTCGGAAACAAAAATTTGGTAAGTTTGAAGTACGTGCTAAAANCGTTTTACGAAAGTTTTGTGAGGAATGTTAAGGCTTGATGATTTATCATATTATTTCTAGGAAACGGAGTGCATAAAACCGTCAACAGAGTTCTTCAAATCGAACCCTACTTCGGAAACCCAAATCTTGAAGTTTGAAGTACGTGCTAAAAAAACCGAGTCACGATCGTCGTTTTTTGAAAGTTTTGTGAGGTATGATAAGGCTTGATGATTTAGAATATTATTTCTAAGAAACGGAGAGCATAAAACCGTCAAAAGAGTTCTTCAAATCGAACCCTACTTCGGAAACCAAAATCTGGGAAGTTTGAAGTAAGTGCTAAAAAAACCGAGTCACGATCGTCGTTTTTCAAAAGTTTTGTAAGGAATGATAAGGCTTGATGATTTATCATATTATTTCTAAGAAACGGAGTGCATAAAACCGTCAACAGAGTTCTTCAAATCTAACCCTACTTCAGAAACCCAAATCTGGGAAATTTGAAGTACGTGCTAAAAAAACCTAGTTACGATCGTCGTTTTACGAAAGTTTTGTGAGGAATGTTAAGGCTTGATGATTTATCATATTATTTCTAAGAAACGGAGTGCATAAAACCGTCAACAGAGTTCTTAAATTCGAACCCTACTTCGGAAANGAGGATTTATCATATTATTTCTAAGAAACGGAGTGCATAAAACCGTCAACAAAGTTCTTCAAATCGAACCCTACTTCGGAAACCCAAATCGTGGAAGTTTGAAGTAGGTGCTAAAAAAACCGAGTCACGATCGTCGTTTTTCGAAAGTTTTGTGAGGAATGATAAGGCTTGATGACTTAGAATTTTATTTCTGAGAAACGGAGAGCATAAAACCGTCAACAGTGTTCTTCAAATCGAACCCTACTTCGGAAACCCAAATCTGGGAAGTTTGAAGTACGTGCTAAAAAAACCGAGTCACGATCGTCGTTTTTTGAAAGTTTTGTGAGGAATGATAAGGCTTGATGACTTAGAATTTTATTTCTGAGAAACGGAGAGCATAAAACCGTCAACAGTGTTCTTCAAATCGAACCCAACTTCGGAAACCCAAATCGTGGAAGTTTGAAGTACGTGCTAAAAAAACCGAGTCACGATTGTCGTTTTTCAAAAGTTTTTTGAGGAATGATAAGGCTCGATGATTTATCATATTATTTCTAAGAAACAGAGTGCATAAAACTGTCAACAGAGTTCTTCAAATCGATCCCTACTTGGAAACCCAAATCGTGGAAGTTTGAAGTAGGTGCTAAAAAAACCGAGTCACGATCGTCGTTTTTCGAAAGTTTTGTGTGGAATGATAAGGCTTGATTATTTATCATATTATTTCTAAGAAACGGAGTGCATAAAACCGTCAACAGAGTTCTTAAATTCGAACCCTACTTGGAAAACCCAAATCTGGGAAATTTGAAGTACGTGCTAAAAAAACCTAGTCACGATCGTCGTTTTACGAAAGTTTTGTGAGGATTGATAAGGCTTGATGATTTATCATATTATTTCTAGGAAACGGAGTGCATAAAACCGTCAACAGAGTTCTTCAAATCGAACCCTACTTNTTCAGAAACCCAAATCTGGGAGGTTTGAAGTACGTGCTAAAAAAACCGAGTCACGATCGTCGTTTTTCGAAAGTTTTGTGAGGAATGATAAGGCTTGATGATTTAAAATATTATTTCCAAGAAACGGAGTGCATAAAACCGTCAACAGTNTTTGAAAGTTTTGTGAGGAATGATAAGGCTTGATGATTTAGAATATTATTTCTAAGAAACGGAGAGCATAAAACCGTCAAAAGAGTTCTTCAAATCGAACCCTACTTTGGAAACCAAAATCTGGGAAGTTTGAAGTACGTGCTAAAAAAACCGAGTCACGATCGTCGTTTTTCGAAAGTTTTGTAAGGAATGATAAGGCTTGATGATTTATCATATTATTTCTAAGAAACGGAGAGCATAAAACCGTCAAAAGAGTTCTTCAAATCGAACCCTACTTCGAAAACCAAAATCTGGGAAGTTTGAAGTACGTGCAAAAAAAACCGAGTCACGATCGTCGTTTTTCGAAAGTTTTGTAAGGAATGATAAGGCTTGATGATTTATCATATTATTTCTAAGAAACGGAGTGCATAAAACCGTCAACAGAGTTCTTCAAATCGAACCCTACTTCAGAAACCCAAATCTGGTAAATTTGAAGTACGTGCTAAAAAAACCTAGTCACGATCGTCGTTTTACGAAAGTTTTGTGAGGAATGTTAAGGCTTGATGATTTATCATATTATTTCTAGGAAACGGAGTGCATAAAACCGTCAACAGAGTTCTTCAAATCGAACCCTACTTCGGAAACCCAAATCTGGAAGTTTGAAGTACGTGCTAAAAAAACCGAGTCACGATCGTCGTTTTTTGAAAGTTTTGTGAGGTATGATAAGGCTTGATGATTTAGAATATTATTTCTAAGAAACGGAGAGCATAAAACCGTCCAAAGAGTTCTTCAAATCGAACCCTACTTCGGAAACCAAAATCTGGGAAGTTTGAAGTACGTGCTAAAAAAACCGAGTCACGATCGTCGTTTTTCGAAAGTTTTGTAAGGAATGATAAGGCTTGATGATTTATCATATTATTTCTAAGAAACGGAGTGCATAAAACCGTCAACAGAGTTCTTCAAATCGAACCCTACTTCAGAAACCCAAATCTGGGAAATTTGAAGTACGTGCTAAAAAAACCTAGTTACGATCATCGTTTTACGAAAGTTTTGTGAGGAATGATAAGTTTTGATGATTTATCATATTATTTCTGGGAAACAGAGAGCATAAAACCGTCAACAGAGTTCTTAAAATCGAACCCTACTTCGGAAACCCAAATCTGGGAAATTTGAAGTACGTGCTAAAAAAACCTAGTCACGATCGTCGTTTTACGAAAGTTTTGTGAGGAATGACAAGTTTTGATGATTTATCATATTATTTCTAGGAAACAGAGAGCATAAAACCGTCAACAGAGTTCTTCAAATCGAACCCTACTTCGGAAACCCAAATCGTGGAAGTTTGAAGTACGTGCTAAAAAAACCGAGTTACGATCGTCGTTTTTCGAAAGTTTTGTGAGGAATGATAAGGCTTGATCATTTAGAATATTCTTTCTAACAAACGGAGTGCATCAAACCGTCCATAGAGTTCTTCAATTCGAACCCTACTTCGGAAACAAAAATCGTGGAAATTTTAATTACGTTCTAAAAAAACTAAGTCACGATCGTCGTTTTTTGAAAGTTTTGTGAAGAATGATAAGGCTTGATGATTTATCAAATTATTTCTAAGAAACGGAGTGCATAAAAACGTCAACAGAGTTCTTCAAATCGAACCCTACTTCGGAACCCCAAATCTGGGAAGTGTTAAGTACGTGCTGAAAAAACAGAGTCGCGATCGTCGTTTTTCGAAAGTTTTGTGAGGAATGATAAGGCTTGATGATTTATCATATTATTTCTGAGAAACGGAGTGCATAAAACCGTCAACAGTGTTCTTCAAACTGAACCCTACTTTGGAAACCCAAATCGTGGAAGTTTGAAGTACGTGCAAAAAAACCCGAGTCACGATCGTCGTTTTTC
>NW_019272262.1:45901-49719 GCF_002738345.1 Cucurbita maxima
GAAACGGAGTGCATAAAACCGTCAACAGAGTTCTACAAATCGAACCCTACTTCGGAAACCCAAATCTGGGATGTTTGAAATACGTGCTAAAAAATCGAGTCACGATCGTCGTTTTTCAAAAGTTTTTTGAGGAATGATAAGGCTCGATGATTTATCATATTATTTCTAAGAAACAGAGTGCATAAAACTGTCAACAGAGTTCTTCAAATCGAACCCTACTTGGAAACCCAAATCGTGGAAGTTTGAAGTGGGTGCTAAAAAACCGAGTCACGATCGTCGTTTTTCGAAAGTTTTGTGTGGAATGATAAGTCTTGAGGATTTATCATATTATTTCTAAGAAACGGAGTGCATAAAACCGTCAACAGAGTTCTTCAAATCGAACCCTACTTCGGAAACCCAAATCGTGGAAGTTTGAAGTAGGTGCTAAAAAAACCGAGTCGCGATCGTCGTTTTTCGAAAGTTTTGTGAGGAATGATAAGGCTTGATGATTTATCATATTATTTCTAGGAAACGGAGTGCATAAAACCGTCAACAGAGTTCTTCAAATCGAACCCTACTTCGGAACCCCAAATCGTGGAAGTTTGAAGTACGTGCTAAAAAAACCGAGTTACGATCGTCGTTTTTCGAAAGTTTTGTGAGGAATGATAAGGCTTGATGATTTATCATATTATTTCTAAGAAACGGAGTGCATAAAACCGTCAACAGAGTTCTTCAAATCGAACCCTACTTCGGAAACCCAAATCGTGGAAGTTTGAAGTACGTGCTAAAAAAACCGAGTCACGATCGTCGTTTTTCGAAAGTTTTGTGAGGAATGATAAGGCTTGATGATTTAGAATATTATTTCTAAGAAACGGAAAGCATAAAACCGTCAAAAGAGTTCTTCAAATCGAACCCTACTTCGGAAACCAAAATCTGGGAAGTTTGAAGTACGTGCTAAAACAACCTAGTCACGATCGTCGTTTTACGAAAGTTTTGTGAGGAATGATNAGGCTTGATGATTTATCATATTATTTCTAGGAAATGGAGTGCATAAAACCGTCAACAGAGTTCTTCAAATCGAACCGTACTTCGGAAACCCAAATCTGGGAAGTTTGAAGTACGTGCTAAAAAAACCGAGTCACGATCTTCGTTTTTTGAAAGTTTTGTGAGAAATGATAAGGCTTAATGATTTATCATATTATTTCTAAGAAACGGAGAGCATAAAACCGTCAACAGAGTTCTTCAAATCGAACCCTACTTCGGAAACCCAAATCGTGGAAGTTTGAAGTACGTGCCTAAAAAACCGAGTCACGATCGTCGTTTTTCAAAAGTTTTTTGAGGAATGATAAGGCTCGATGATTTATCATATTATTTCTAAGAAACAGAGTGCATAAAACTGTCAACAGAGTTCTTCAAATCGATCCCTACTTGGAAACCCAAATCGTGGAAGTTTGAAGTAGGTGCTAAAAAAACCGAGTCACGATCGTCGTTTTTTGAAAGTTTTGTGTGGAATGATAAGGCTTGATGATTTATCATATTATTTCTAAGAAACGGAGTGCATAAAACCGTCAACAGAGTTCTTAAAATCGAACCCTACTTCAAAAACCCAAATCTGGGAAATTTGAAGTACGTGCTAAAAAAACCGAGTCGCGATCGTCGTTTTTCGAAGTTTTGTGAGGAATGATAAGGCTTGATGATTCATCATATTATTTCAAGGAAACGGAGTGCATAAAACCGTCAACAGAGTTCTTCAAATCGAACCCTACTTCGGAAACCCAAATCGTGGAAGTTTGAAGTACGTGCTAAAAAAACCGAGTGATGATCGTCGTTTTTCGGAAGTTTTGTGAGAAATGATAAGGCTTGATCATTTAGAATATTCTTTCTAACAAACGGAGTGCATCAAACCGTCAACAGAGTTCTTCAAATCGAACCNCGTGGAAGTTTGAAGTTCCTGCTAAAAAAACCGAGTCACGATCGTCGTTTTTCGAAGGTTTTGTGATGAATGATAAGGCTTGATGATTTATCAAATTATTTCTAAGAAACGGAGTGCATAAAAACGTCAACAGAGTTCTTCAAATCGAACCCTACTTCGGAAACCCAAATCGTGGAAGTTTGAAGTACGTGCTAAAAAAACCGAGTCACGATCGTCATTTTTCGAAAGTTTTGTGAGNGAAACCCAAATCGTGGAAGTTTGAAGTACGTGCAAAAAAAACCGAGTCACGACCGTCGTTTTTCGAAAGTTTTGTGTGGAATGATAAGGCTTGATGGTTTATCATATTATTTCTAAGAAACGGAGTGCATAAAACCGTCAACAGAGTTCTTAAAATCGAACCCTACTTCGGAAACCCAAATCTGGGAAATTAGAAGTACGTGCTAAAAAAACCTAGTCACGATCGTCGTTTTACGAAAGTTTTGTGAGGAATGATAAGTTTTGATGATTTATCATATTATTTCTAGGAAACAGAGAGCATAAAACCGTCAACAGAGTTCTTCAAATCGAACATTACTTCGGAAACCCAAATCGTGGAAGTTTGAAGTACGTGCTAAAAAAACCGAGTCACGATCGTCGTTTTTCGAAAGTTTTGTGTGGAATGATAAGGCTTGATGATTTATCGTATTATTTCTAAGAAACGGAGTGCAAAAAACCGTCAACAGAGTTCTTCAAATCGAACCCTACTTCGGAAACCGAAATCTGGGAAATTTGAAGTACGTGTTAAAAAAACCTAGTCACGATCGTCGTTTTACGAAAGTTTTGTGAGGAATGATAAGGCTTGATGATTTATCATATTATTTCTAGGAAACGGAGTGCATAAAACCGTCTACAGAGTTCTTCAAATCGAACCCTACTTCGGAAACCCAAATCGTGGAAGTTTAAAGTACGTGCTAAAAAAACCGAGTCACGATCGTTGTTTTTCGAAAGTTTTGTGTGGAATGATAAGGCTTGATGATTTATCGTATTATTTCGAAGAAACGGAGTGCAAAAAACCGTCAACAGAGTTCTTCAAATCGAACCCTACTTCGGAAACCCAAATCTGGGAAATTTGAAGTACGTGCTAAAAAAACCTAGTCACGATCGTCAATTTACGAAAGTTTTGTGAGGAATGATAAGGCTTGATGATTTATCATATTATTTCTAGGAAACGGAGTGCATAAAACCGTCAACAGAGTTCTTCAAATCGAACCCTACTTTAGAAACCCAAATCTGTGAAGTTTGAAGTACGTGCTAAAAAAACCGAGTCACGATCGTCGTTTTTTGAAAGTTTTGTGAGGAATGATAAGGCTTGATGATTTAGAATATTATTTCTAAGAAACGGAGAGCATAAAACCGTCAACAGAGTTCTTCAAATCGAACCCTACTTCGGAAACCCAAATCGTGGAAGTTTAAAGTACGTGCTAAAAAAACCGAGTCACGATCGTTGTTTTTCGAAAGTTTTGAGAGGAATGATAAGGCTTGATGATTTAGCATATTATTTCTAAGAAACGGAGTGCATAAAACCGGCAACAGAGTTCTTCAAATCGAACCCTACTTCGGAACCCCAAATCTGGGAAGTTTGAAGTACGTGCTAAAGAAACTGAGTCACGATCGTCGTTTTTCGAAAGTTTTGAGAGGAATGATAAGGCTTGATGATTTATCAAATTATTTCTAAGAAACGGAGTGCATAAAAACGTCAATAGAGTTCTTCAAATCGAACCCTACTTCGGAACCCCAAATCTGGGAAGTTTTAAGTACGTGCTGAAAAACTGAGTCACGATCGTCGTTTTTCGAAAGTTTTGTGAGGAATGATAAGGCTTGATGATTTATCATATTATTTCTAAGAAACGGAGTGCATAAAAACGTC
>NW_019272262.1:50029-51334 GCF_002738345.1 Cucurbita maxima
AAAAAAACCGAGTTACGATCGTCGTTTTTCGAAAGTTTTGTGAGGAATGATAAGGCTTGATCATTTATCATATTATTTCTAAGAAACGGAGTGCATAAAACCGACAACAGAGTTCTTCAAATCGAACCCTACTTCGGAAACCAAAATCGTGGAAGTTTGAAGTACGTGCTAAAAAAACCGAGTCACGATCGTCGTTTTTCGAAAGTTTTATGTGGAATGATAAGTCTTGATGATTTATCATATTATTTCTAAGAAACGGAGTGCATAAAACCGTCAACAGAGTTCTTCAAATCGAACCCTACTTCAGAAACCCAAATCTGGGAAATTTGAAGTACGTGCCAAAAAAACCTAGTCACGATCGTCGTTTTACGAAAGTTTTGTGAGGAATGATAAGGCTTGATGATTTATCATATTATTTCTAGGAAACGGAGTGCATAAAACCGTCAACAGAGTTCTTCAAATCGAACCCTTTTTCGGAAACCCAAATCTGGAAAATTTGAAGTACGTGCTAAAAAAACCGAGTCACGATCGTCGTTTTTCGAAAGTTTTCAAATCTGGAAAATTTGAAGTACGTGCTAAAAAAACCGAGTCACGATCGTCGTTTTTCGAAAGTTTTGTGAGGAATGATAAGGCTTTATCATTTATCATATTATTTCTAAGAAACGGAGTGCATAAAACCGTCAACAGAGCTCTTAAAATCGAACCCTACTTTGGAAACCCAAATCTGGGAAATTTGAAGTACGTGCTAAAAAAACCCAGTCACGATCGTCGTTTTACGAAAGTTTTGTGAGGAATGATAAGTTTTGATGATTTATCATATTATTTCTAGGAAACAGAGAGCATAAAACCGTCAACAGAGTTCTTCAAATCGAACCCTACTTCGGAAACCCAAATCGTGGAAGTTTGAAGTACGTGCTAAAAAAACCGAGTTACGATCGTCGTTTTTCGAAAGTTTTGTAAGGAATGATAAGGCTTGATGATTTATCATATTATTTCTAAGAAACGGAGTGCATAAAACCGTCAACAGAGTTCTTCAAATCGAACCCTACTTCGGAAACCAAAATCGTGGAAATTTTAATTACGTGCTAAAAAAACTAAGTCAAGATCGTCGTTTTTCGAAAGTTTTGTGAGGAATGATAAGGCTTGAGGATTTATCAAATTATTTCTAAGAAACAGAGTGCAAAAAACCGTCAACAGAGTTCTTCAAATCGAACCCTACTTCGGAAACCCAAATCTGGGAAATTTGAAGTACGTGCTAAAAAAACCTAGTCACGATCGTCGTTTTACGAAAGTTTTGTGAGGAAT
>NW_019272262.1:51339-62968 GCF_002738345.1 Cucurbita maxima
GTTTTGTGAGGAATGATAAGTTTTGATGATTTATCATATTATTTCTAGGAAACGGAGTGCATAAAACCGCCAACAGAGTTCTTCAAATCGAACCCTACTTCGGAAACCCAAATCGTGGACGTTTGAAGTACGTGTTAAAAAAACCGAGTCAAGCTCGTCGTTTTTTGAAAGTTTTGTGAGGAATGATAAGGCTTGATGATTTAGAATATTATTTCTTAGAAACGGAGAGCATAAAACCATCAACAGAGTTCTTCAAATCGAACCCTACTTCGGAAACCAAAATCTGGCAACTTTGAAGTACGTGCTAAAAAAACCGAGTCACGATCGTCGTTTTTCAAAAGTTTTTTGAGGAATGATAAGGCTCGATGATTTATCATATTATTTCTAAGAAACAGAGTGCATAAAACTGTCAACAGAGTTCTTCAAATCGAACCCTACTTGGAAACCCAAATCGTGGAAGTTTGAAGTAGGTGCTAAAAAAACCGAGTCACGATCGTCATTTTTCGAAAGTTTTGTGTGGAATGATAAGGCTTGATGATTTATCATATTATTTCTAAGAAACGGAGTGCATAAAACCGTCAACAGAGTTCTTAAAATCGAACCCTACTTTGGAAACCCAAATCTGGGAAATTTGAAGTACGTGCTAAAAAAACCTAGTCACGATCGTCGTTTTACGAAAGTTTTGTGTGGAATGATAAGGCTTGATGATTTAGAATATTATTTCTAAGAAACGGAGAGCATAAAACCGTCAAAAGAGTTCTTCAAATCGAACCCTACTTCGGAAACCAAAATCTGGGAAGTTTGAAGTACGTGCTAAAAAAACCGAGTCACGATCGTCGTTTTTCGAAAGTTTTGTAAGGAATGATAAGGCTTGATGATTTATCATATTATTTCTAAGAAACGGAGTGCATAAAACCGTCAACAGAGTTCTTCAAATCGAACCCTACTTCAGAAACCCAAATCTGGGAAATTTGAAGTACGTGCTAAAAAAACCGAGTCATGATCATCGTTTTTCGAAAGTTTTTTGAGGAATGTTAAGGCTTGATGATTTATCATATTATTTCTAAGAAACAGAGTGCATAAAACCGTCAACAGAGTTCTTCAAATCGAACCCTACTTCGGAAACCGAAATCTCGAAAGTTTGAAGTACGTGCTAAAAAAACCGAGTCACGATCGTCGTTTTTTGAAAGTTTTGTGTGGAATGATAAGGCTTGATGATTTATCATATTATTTCTAGGAAACGGAGTGCATAAAACCGTCAACAGAGTTCTTCAAATCGAACCCTACTTCGGAAACCCAAATCTGGGAAGTTTGAAGTACGTGCTAAAAAAACCGAGTCACGATCGTCGTTTTTTGAAAGTTTTGTGAGGAATGATAAGGCTTGATGATTTAGATATTATTTCTGAGAAACGGAGAGCATAAAACCGTCAACAGAGTTCTTCAAATCGAACCCTACTTGGAAACCCAAATCGTGGAAGTTTGAAGTAGGTGCTAAAAAAACCGAGTCACGATCGTCGTTTTTCGAAAGTTTTGTGTGGAATGATAAGGCTTGATGATTTATCATATTATTTCTAAGAAACGGAGTGCATAAAACCGTCAACAGAGTTCTTAAAATCGAACCCTACTTTGGAAACCCAAATCTGGGAAATTTGAAGTACGTGCTAAAAAAACCTAGTCAGGATCGTCGTTTTACGAAAGTTTTGTGAGGAATGATAAGTTTTGATGATTTATCATATTATTTCTAGGAAAAAGAGAGCATAAAACCGTCAACAGAGTTCTTCAAATCGAACCCTACTTCAGAAACCCAAATCGTGGAAGTTTGAAGTACGTGCTAAAAAAACCGAGTTACAATCGTCGTTTTTCGAAAGTTTTGTAAGGAATGATAAGGCTTGATAATTTATCATATTATTTCTAAGAAACGGAGTGCATAAAACCGTCAACAGAGTTCTTCATATCGAACCCTACTTCGGAAACCCAAATCGTGGACGTTTGAAGTACGTGCTAAAAAAACCTAGTCACGATCGTCGTTTTACGAAAGTTTTGTGAGGAATGATAAGGCTTGATGATTTATCATATTATTTCTGAGAAACGGAGTGCATAAAACCGTCAACAGAGTTCTTCAAATCGAACCCTACTTCGGAAACCCAAATCTGGGAAATTTGAAGTACGTGTTAAAAAAACCTAGTCACGATCGTCGTTTTACGAAAGTTTTGTGAGGAATGATAAGGCTTGATGATTTAGAATATTATTTCTAAGAAACGGAGTGCATAAAACCGTCAACAGAGTTCTTCAAATCGAACCCTACTTCAGAAACCCAAATCTGGGAAGTTTGAAGTACGTGCTAAAAAAACCGAGTCACGATCGTCGTTTTTCGAAAGTTTTGTGAGGAATGATAAGGCTTGATGATTTAGAATATTATTTCTAAGAAACGGAGTGCATAAAACCGCCAACAGAGTTCTTCAAATCGAACCCTACTTCGGAAACCAAAATCTGGGAAGTTTGAAGTACGTGCTAAAAAAACCGAGTCACGATCGTCATTTTTCGAAAGTTTTGTGAGGAATGATAAGGCTTGATGATTTAGAATATTATTTCTAAGAAACGGAGTGCATAAAACCGTCAACAGAGTTCTTCAAATCGAACCCTACTTCAGAAACCCAAATCTGGGAAGTTTGAAGAACGTGCTAAAAAAACCGAGTCACGATCGTCGTTTTTCGAAAGTTTTGTGAGGAATGATAAGGCTTGATGATTTAGAATATTATTTCTAAGAAACGGAGTGCATAAAACCGTCAACAGAGTTCTTCAAATCGAACCCTACTTCGGAAACCCAAATCAGGGAAGTTTGAAGTACGTGCTTAAAAAACCGAGTCACGATCGTCGTTTTTCAAAAGTTTTTTGAGGAATGATAAGGCTCGATGATTTATCATATTATTTCTAGGAAACAGAGAGCATAAAACCGTCAACAGAGTTCTTCAAATCGAACCCTACTTGGGAAACCCAAATCGTGGAAGTTTGAAGTACGTGCTAAAAAAACCGAGTTACGATCGTTGTTTTTCGAAAGTTTTGTAAGGAATGATAAGGCTTGATGATTTATCATATTATTTCTAAGAAACGGAGTGCATAAAACCGTCAACAGAGTTCTTCAAATCGAACCCTACTTCAGAAACCCAAATCTGGGAAATTTGAAGTATGTGCTAAAAAAACCTAGTCACGATCGTCGTTTTACGAATGTTTTGTGAGGAATGATAAGGCTTGATGATTTATCATATTACTTCTAGGAAACGGAGTGCATAAAACCGTCAACAGAGTTCTTCAAATCGTACCCTACTTCGGAAACCCAAATCTGGGAAGTTTGAAGTACGTGCTAAAAAAACCGAGTCACGATCGTCGTTTTTCGAAAGTTTTGTGTGGAATGATAAGGCTTGATGATTTATCATATTATTTCTAAGAAACGGAGTGCATAAAACCGTCAACAGAGTTCTTCAAATCGAACCCTACTTCGGAAACCCAAATCGTGGAAGTTTGAAGTACGTGCTAAAAAAACCGAGTCACGATCGTCGTTTTTCGAAAGTTTTGTGTGGAATGATAAGGTTTGATGATTTAGAATATTATTTCTAAGAAACGGAGTGCATAAAACCGTCAACAGAGTTCTTCAAATCGAACCCTACTTCGGAAACCCAAATCTGGGAAGTTTGAAGTACGTGCTAAAAAAACCGAGTCACGATCGTCGTTTTTCGAAAGTTTTGTGAGGAATGATAAGGCTTGAGGATTTATCAAATTATTTCTAAGAAACGGAGTGCAAAAAACCGTCAACAGAGTTCTTCAAATCGAACCCTACTTCGGAAACCCAAATCGTGGAAGTTTGAAGTACGTGCTAAAAAAACCGAGTCACGATCGTCGTTTTTCGAAAGTTTTATGTGGAATGATAAGTCTTAATGATTTATCATATTATTTCTAAGAAACGGAGTGCATAAAACCGTCAACAGAGTTCTTCAAATCGAACCCTACTTCAGAAACCCAAATCTGGGAAATTTGAAGTACGTGCCAAAAAAACCTAGTCACGATCGTCGTTTTACGAAAGTTTTGTGAGGAATGATAAGGCTTGATAATTTATCATATTATTTCTAGGAAACGGAGTGCATAAAACCGTCAACAGAGTTCTTCAAATCGAACCCTACTTCGGAAACCCAAATCTGGGAAATTTGAAGTACGTGTTAAAAAAACCTAGTCACGATCGTCGTTTTACGAAAGTTTTGTGAGGAATGATAAGGCTTGATGATTTATCATATTATTTCTAGGAAACGGAGTGCATAAAACCGTTAATAGAGTTCTTCAAATCGAACCCTACTTCGGAAACCCAAATCTGGGAAGTTTGAAGTACGTGCTAAAAAACCGAGTAACGATCGTCGTTTTTTGAAAGTTTTGTGAGGAATGATAAGGCTTGATGATTTAGAATATTATTTCTGAGAAACGGAGAGCATAAAACCGTCAACAGAGTTCTTCAAATCGAACCCTACTTCGGAAACCAAAATCTGGGAAGTTTGAAGTACGTGCTAAAAAACCGAGTCACGATCGTCGTTTTACGAAAATTTTGTGAGGAATGATTAGGCTTGATGATTTAGAATAGAATTTCAACGAAACGGAGTGCATAAAACCGTCAACAGAGTTCTTCAAATCGACCCCTACTTGGAAACCCAAATCGTGGAAATTTGAATTACGTGCTAAAAAACCGAGTCACGATCGTCGTTTTTCGAAAGTTTTGTGTGGAATGATAAGGCTTGATGATTTATCATATTATTTCTAAGAAACGGAGTGCATAAAACCGTCAACAGAGTTCTTAAAATCGAACCCTACTTTGGAAACCCAAATCTGGGAAATTTGAAATACGTGCTAAAAAAACCTAGTCAGGATCGTCGTTTTACGAAAATTTTGTGAGGAATGATAAGTTTTGATGATTTATCATATTATTTCTAGGAAACAGAGAGCATAAAACCGTCAACAGAGTTCTTTAAATCGAACCCTACTTCGGAAACCCAAATCTGAAAAATTTGAAGTACGTGCTAAAAAAACTGAGTCACAATCGTCGTTTTTCGAAAGTTTTGTGAGGAATGATAAGGCTTGATGATTTATCATATTATTTCTAAGAAACGAAGTGCATAAAACCGCCAACAGAGTTCTTCAAATCGAACCCTACTTCCGAAACCCAAATCTGGGAAATTTGAAGTACGTGCTTAAAAAACCAAGTCACGATCGTCGTTTTTCGAAAGTTTTGTGAGGAATGATAAGGCATGCTGATTTATCATTTTATTTCTATGAAACAGAGTGCATAAAACCATCAACAGAATTCTTCAAATCGAACCCTACTTCGGAAACCCAAATCTGAAAAATTTGAAGTACGTGCTAAAAAAACCGAGTCACAATCGTCGTTTTTCGAAAGTTTTGTGAGGAATGATAAGGCTTGATGATTTATCATATTATTTCTAAGAAACGGAGTGCATAAAACCGTCAACAGAGTTCTTCAAATCGAACCCTACTTCGGAAACCCAAATCGTGGAAGTTTGAAGTACGTGCTAAAAAAACCGAGTCACGATCGTCGTTTTTCGAAAGTTTTGTGAGGAATGATAAGGCTTGATGATTTATCATATTATTTCTAAGAAACGGAGTGCATAAAACCGTCAACAGAGTTCTTCAAATCGAACCCTACTTCGGAAACCCAAATCGTGGAAGTTTGAAGTACGTGCTAAAAAAACCGAGTCACGATCGTCGTTTTTCGAAAGTTTTGTGAGGAATGATAAGGCTTGATGATTTATCATATTATTTCTAAGAAACGGAGTGCATAAAACCGTCAACAGAGTTCTTCAAATCGAACCCTACTTCGGAAACCCAAATCGTGGAAGTTTGAAGTACGTGCTAAAAAAACCGAGTCACGATCGTCGTTTTTCGAAAGTTTTGTGAGGAATGATAAGGCTTGATGATTTATCATATTATTTCTAAGAAACGGAGTGCATAAAACCGTCAACAGAGTTCTTCAAATCGAACCCTACTTCCGAAACCCAAATCTGAAAAATTTGAAGTACGTGCTAAAAAAACCGAGTCACAATCGTCGTTTTTCGAAAGTTTTGTGAGCAATGATAAGGCTTGATGATTTATCATATTATTTCTAAGAAACGAAGTGCATAAAACCGTCAACAGAGTTCTTCAAATCGAACCCTACTTCGGAAACCCGAATCATGGAAGTTTGAAGTACGTGCTAAAACAGAGTTCTTCAAATCGAACCCTACTTCGGAAACCCGAATCATGGAAGTTTGAAGTACGTGCTAAAAAAATCGAGTCACGATCGTTGTTTTTCGAAAGTTTTGTGAGGAATGATAAGGCTTGATGATTTATCATATTATTTCTAGGAAACGGAGTGCATAAAACCGTCAACAGAGTTCTTCAAATCGAACCCTACTTCGGAAACCCAAATCTAGGAAGTTTGAAGTACGTGCTAAAAAAACCGAGTCACGATCGTCGTTTTTCAAAAGTTTTTTGAGGAATGATAAGGCTCGATGATTTATCATATTATTTCTAAGAAACAGAGTGCATTAAACTGTCAACAGAGTTCTTCAAATCGAACCCTACTTGGAAACCCAAATCGTTGAAGTTTGAAGTAGGTGCTAAAAAAACCGAGTCACAATCGTCGTTTTTCGAAAGTTTTGTGTGGAATGATAAGGCTTGATGATTTATCATATTATTTCTAGGAAACGGAGTGCATAAAACTTTCAACAGAGTTCTTCAAATCGAACCCTACTTCGGAAACCCAAATCTGGGAAGTTTGAAGTACGTGCTAAAAAAACCGAGTCACGATCGTCGTTTTTCGAAAGTTTTGTGTGGAATGATAAGGCTTGATGATTTATCATATTATTTCTAAGAAACGGAGTGCATAAAACCGTCAACAGAGTTCTTCAAATCGAACCCTACTTCGGAAACCCAAATCTGGGAAGTTTGAAGTACGTGCTAAAAAAACCGAGTCACGATCGTCGTTTTTCGAAAGTTTTGTGTGGAATGATAAGGCTTGATAATTTTATCATATTATTTCTAGGAAACGGAGTGCATAAAACCGTCAACAGAGTTCTTCAAATGGAACCCTACTTCGGAAACCCAAATCTGGGAAGTTTGAAGTACGTGCTAAAAAAACCGAGTCACGATCGTCGTTTTTCGAAAGTTTTGTGAGGAATGATAAGGCTTGATGATTTATCATATTATTTCTAAGAAACGGAGTGCATAAAACCGTCAACAGAGTTCTTAAAATCGAACCCTACTTTGGAAACCCAAATCTGGGAAATTTGAAGTACGTGCTAAAAAAACCTAGTCACGATCGTCGTTTTACGAAAGTTTTGTGAGGAATGATAAGTTTTGATGATTTATCATATTATTTCTAGGAAACAGAGAGCATAAAACCGTCAACAGAGTTCTTGAAATCGAACCCTACTTCGGAAACCCAAATCGTGGAAGTTTGAAGTACGTGCTAAAAAAACCGAGTTACGATCGTCGTTTTTCGAAAGTTTTGTAAGGAATGATAAGGCTTGATGATTTATCATATTATTTCTAACAAACGGAGTGCATCAAACCGTCAACAGAGTTCTTCAAATCGAACCCTACTTCGGAAACCCAAATCGTGGAAGTTTGAAGTACGTGCTAAAAAAACCGAGTCACGATCGTCGTTTTTCGAAAGTTTTGTGAGGAATGATAAGGCTTGATGATTTATCATATTATTTCTAAGAAACGGAGTGCATAAAACCGTCAACAGAGTTCTTCAAATTGAACCCTACTTCGGAAACCAAAATCGTGGAAATTTTAATTACGTTCTAAAAAAACTAAGTCACGATCGTCGTTTTTCGAAAGTTTTGTGAGGAATGATAAGGCTTGAGGATTTATCAAATTATTTCTAAGAAACGGAGTGCAAAAAACCGTCAACAGAGTTCTTCAAATCGAACCCTACTTCGGAAACCCAAATCTGGGAAATTTGAAGTACGTGCTAAAAAAACCTAGTCACGATCGTCGTTTTACGAAAGTTTTGTGAGGAATGATAAGTCTTGATGATTTATCATATTATTTCTAGGAAACGGAGTGCACAAAACCGCCAACAGAGTTCTTCAAATCGAACCCTACTTCGGAAACCCAAATCGTGGACGTTTGAAGTACGTGCTAAAAAAACCGAGTCAAACTCGTCGTTTTCGAAAGTTTTGTGTGGAATGATAAGGCTTGATGATTTATCATATAATTTCTAAGAAACGGAGTGCATAAAACCGTCAACAGAGTTCTTCAAATGGAACCCTACTTCGGAAACCCAAATCTGGGAAATTTGAAGTACGTGTTAAAAAAACCTAGTCACGATCGTCGTTTTACGAAAGTTTTGTTAGGAATGATAAGGCTCGATGATTTATCATATTATTTCTAAGAAACAGAGTGCATTAAACTGTCAACAGAGTTCTTCAAATCGAACCCTACTTGGAAACCCAAATCGTGGAAGTTTGAAGTAGGTGCTAAAAAAACCGAGTCACGATCGCCGTTTTTCGAAAGTTTTGTGTGGAATGATAAGGCTTGATGATTTATCATATTATTTCTGAGAAACGGAGTGCATAAAACCATCAACAGTGTTCTTCAAATCGAACCCTACTTCGGAAACCCAAATCTGGGAAGTTTGAAGTACGTGCTAAAAAAACCGAGTCACGATCGTCGTTTTTCGAAAGTTTTGTTTGGAATGATAAGGCTTGATGATTTATAAAAAACCGAGTCACGATCGTCGTTTTTCGAAAGTTTTGTTTGGAATGATAAGGCTTGATGATTTATCATATTATTTCTAAGAAACGGAGTGCATAAAGCCGTCAACAGAGTTCTTCAAATCGAACCCTACTTTGGAAACCCAAATCTGGGAAATTTGAAGTACGTGCTAAAAAAACCGAGTCACGATCGTCGTTTTACGAAAGTTTTGTTCGGAATGATAAGTTTTGATGATTTATCATATTATTTCTAGGAAACAGAGAGCATAAAACCGTCAACAGAGTTCTTAAAATCGAACCCTACTTCGGAAACCCAAATCTGGGAAATTTGAAGTACGTGCTAAAAAAACCTAGTCACGATCGTCGTTTTACGAAAGTTTTGTGAGGAATGATAAGGCTTGATGATTTATCATATTATTTCTAGGAAACGGAGTGCATAAAACCGCCAACAGAGTTCTTAAAATCGAACCCTACTTCGGAACCCCAAATCCGGGAAGTTTTAAGTACGTGCTGAATAAACCGAGTCACGATCGTCGTTTTTCGAAAGTTTTGTGAGGAATGATAAGGCTTGATGATTTATCATATTATTTCTAAGAAACGGAGTGCATAAAACCGTAAACAGAGTTCTTCAAATCGAACCCTACTTCGGAAACCTAAATCTGGGAAATTTGAAGTACGTGTTAAAAAAACCTAGTCACGATCGTCGTTTTACGAAAGTATTGTGAGGAATGATAAGGCTTGATGATTTATCATATTATTTCTAGGAAACGGAGTGCATAAAACCGTCAACAGAGTTCTTCAAATCGAACCCTACTTCGGAAACCCAAATAGGAAACGGAGTGCATAAAACCGTCAACAGAGTTCTTCAAATCGAACCCTACTTCGGAAACCCAAATATGGGAAGTTTGAAGTAAAACCGTCAACAGAGTTCTTCAAATCGAACCCTACTTCGGAAACCCAAATATGGGAAGTTTGAAGTATGTGCTAAAAAAACCGAGTCACGATCGTCGTTTTTTGAAAGTTTTGTGAGGAATGATAAGGCTTGATGATTTAGAATATTATTTCTGAGAAACGGAGAGCATAAAACCGTCAACAGAGTTCTTCAAATCGAACCCTACTTCGGTAACAAAAATCTGGGAAGTTTGAAGTACATGCTAAAAAAACCGAGTCACGATCGTCGTTTTTCAAAAGTTTTTTGAGGAATGATAAGGCTCGATGATTTATCATATTATTTCTAAGAAAAAGAGTGCATAAAACTATCAACAGAGTTCTTCAAATCTCGATGATTTATCATATTATTTCTAAGAAAAAGAGTGCATAAAACTATCAACAGAGTTCTTCAAATCGAACCCTACTTGGAAACCCAAATCGTGGAAGTTTGAAGTAGGTGCTAAAAAAACCTAGTCACGATCGTCGTTTTACGAAAGTTTTGTGAGGAATGATAAGTTTTGATGATTTATCATATTATTTCTAGGAAACAGAGAGCATAAAACCGTCAACAGAGTTCTTCAAATCGAACCCTATTTCGGAAACCCAAATCGTGGAAGTTTGAAGTACGTGCTAAAAAAACTGAGTTACGATCGTCGTTTTTCGAAAGTTTTGTGAGGAATGATAAGGCTTGATCATTTAGAATATTCTTTCTAACAAACGCAGTGCATCAAACCGTCAACAGAGTTCTTCAAATCGAACCCTACTTCGGAAACAAAAATCGTGGAAATTTTAATTACGTGCTAAAAAAACTGAGTCACGATCGTCGTTTTTCGAAAGTTTTGTGAGGAATGATAAGGCTTGATGATTTATCAAATTATTTCTAAGAAACGGAGTGCATAAAAACGTCAACAGAGTTCTTCAAATCGAACCCTACTTCGGAAAACCAAATCTGGCAAATTTGAAGTACGTGCTAAAAAAACCCAGTCACGATCGTCGTTTTACGAAAGTTTTGTGAGGAATGATAAGTGTTGATGATTTATCATATTATTTCTGGGAAACAGAGAGCATAAAACCGTCAACAGAGTTCTTCAAATCGAACCCTACTTCAGAAACAAAAATCGTGGAAATTTTAATTACGTGCTAAAAAAACTAAGTCACGATCGTCGTTTTTCGAAAGTTTTGTGAGGAATGATAAGGCTTGATGATTTATCATATTATTTCTAAGAAACGGAGTGCATAAAACCGTCAACAGAGTTCTTCAAATCGAACCCTACTTCGGAAACCCAAATCGTGGAAGTTTGAAGTACGTGCAAAAAAAACCGAGTCACGATCGTCGTTTTTCGAAAGTTTTGTGAGGAATGATAAGGCTTGATGATTTAAAATATTATTTCTAAGAAACGGAGTGCATAAAACCGTCAACAGTGTTCTTCAAATCGAACCCTACTTCGGAAACCCAAATCTGGGAAGTTTGAAGTATGTGCTAAAAAAACCGAGTCACGATCGTCGTTTTTTGAAAGTTTTGTGAGGAATGATAAGGCTTGATGATTTAGAATATTATTTCTGAGAAACGGAGAGCATAAAACCGTTAACAGAGTTCTTCAAATCGAACCCTACTTCGGAAACCAAAATCTGGGAAGTTTGAAGTACGTGCTAAAAAAACCGAGTCACGATCGTCGTTTTTCAAAAGTTTTGTTGGGAATGATAAGGCTTGACGATTTAGAATATTATTTCTAAGAAACGGACAGCATAAAACCGAAAACAGAGTTCTTCAAATCGAACCCTACTTCGGAAATCTAAATCTGGGAAATTTGATGTACGTGCTAAAAAAACCTAGTCACGATCGTCGTTTTACGAAAGTTTTGTGAGGAATGATAAGGCTTGATGATTTATCATATTATTTCTAGGAAACGAAGTGCATAAAACCGTCAACAGAGTTCTTC
>NW_019272262.1:62991-68202 GCF_002738345.1 Cucurbita maxima
TATTATTTCTAGGAAACGAAGTGCATAAAACCGTCAACAGAGTTCTTCAAATCGAACCCTACTTCGGAAACAAAAATCTGGGAAGTTTGAAGTACGTGCTAAAAAAACCGAGTCACGATCGTCGTTTTTTGAAAGTTTTGTGAGGAATGATAAGGCTTGATGATTTAGAATATTATTTCTAAGAAACGGAGAGCATAAAACCGTCAAAAGAGTTCTTCAAATCGAACCCTACTTTGGAAACCAAAATCTGGGAAATTTGAAGTACGTGCTAAAAAAACCGAGTCACGATCGTCGTTTTTCGAAAGTTTTGTGAGGAATGATAAGGCTTGATCATTTATCATATTATTTCTAAGAAACAAAGTGCATAAAACCGCCAACAGAGTTCTTCAAATCGAACCCTACTTCGGAAACCCAAATCGTGGAAGTTTGAAGTACGTGCTAAAAAAACCGAGTCACGATCGTCGTTTTTCGAAAGTTTTATGTGGAATGATAAGGCTTGATGATTTATCATATTATTTCTAAGAAACGGAGTGCATAAAACCGTCAACAGAGTTCTTCAAATCGAACCCTACTTCAGAAACCCAAATCTGGGAAATTTGAAGTACGTGCTAAAAAAACCTAGTCACGATCGTCGTTTTTCAAAAGTTTTGTGAGGAATGATAAGGCTTGATGATTTATCATATTATTTCTAGGAAACGGAGTGCATAAAACCGTCAACAGAGTTCTTCAAATCGTACCCTACTTAGGAAACCCAAATCTGGGAAGTTTGAAGTACGTGCTAAAAAAACCGAGTCACGATCGTCGTTTTTGAAAGTTTTGTGTGGAATGATAAGGCTTGATGATTTATCATATTATTTCAAAGAAACGGAGTGCATAAAACCGCCAACAGAGTTCTTCAAATCGAACCCTACTTCGGAAACCCAAATCGTGGAAGTTTGAAGTACGTGCTAAAAAAACCGAGTCAAACTCATCGTTTTTTGAAAGTTTTGTGTGGAATGATAAGGCTTGATGATTTGTCATATTATTTCTAAGAAACAGAGTGCATAAAACCGTCAACAGAGTTCTTCAAATCGAACCCTACTTCGGAAACCCAAATCTGGGAAATTTGAAGTACGTGTTAAAAAAACCTAGTCACGATCGTTGTTTTCGAAAGTTTTGTGAGGAATGATAAGGCTTGATGATTTATCATATTATTTCTAGGAAACGGAGTGCATAAAACCGTCAACAGAGTTCTTCAAATCGAACCCTACTTCGGAAACCCAAATCTGGGAAGTTTGAAGTACGTGCTAAAAAAACCGAGTCACGATCGTCGTTTTTCGAAAGTTTTGTGAGGAATGATAAGGCTTGATGATTTATCATATTATTTCTAAGAAACGGAGTGCATAAAACCGTCAACAGAGTTCTTCAAATCGAACCCTACTTCGGAAACCCAAATCGTGGAAGTTTGAAGTACGTGCTAAAAAAACCGAGTCACGATCGTCGTTTTTCGAAAGTTTTGTGAGGAATGATAAGGCTTGATGATTTATCATATTATTTCTAAGAAACGGAGTGCATAAAACCGTCAACAGAGTTCTTCAAATCGAACCCTACTTCGGAAACCCAAATCTGGGAAGTTTAAGGTACGTGCTGAAAAAACCGAGTCACGATCGTCGTTTTTTGAAAGTTTTGTGAGGAATGATAAGGCTTGATGATTTAGAATATTATTTCTAAGAAACGGACAGCATAAAACCGAAAACAGAGTTCTTCAAATCGAACCCTACTTCGGAAATCCAAATCTGGGAAATTTGAAGTACGTGCTAAAAAAACCTAGTCACGATCGTCGTTTTACGAAAGTTTTGTGAGGAATGATAAGGCTTGATGATTTATCATATTATTTCTAAGAAACGGAGTGCATAAAACGTCAACAGAGTTCTTCAAATCGAACCCTACTTCGGAAATCCAAATCTGGGAAATTTGAAGTACGTGCTAAAAAAACCGAGTCACGACCGTCGTTTTTCAAAAGTTTTGTGAGGAATGATAAGGCTTGATGATTTAAAATATTATTTCTAAGAAACGAAGTGCATAAAACCGTCAACAGTGTTCTTCAAATCGAACCCTACTTCGGAAACCCAAATCGTGGAAGTTTGAAGTACGTGCTAAAAAAACCGAGTCACGATCGTCGTTTTTCAAAAGTTTTGTGAGGAATGATAAGGCTTGATGATTTAAAATATTATTTCTAAGAAACGGAGTGCATAAAACCGTCAACAGTGTTCTTCAAATCGAACCCTACTTCGGAAAACCAAATCTGGGAAATTTGAAGTACGTGCTAAAAAAACCTAGTCACGATCGTCGTTTTACGAAAGTTTTGTGAGGAATGATAAGTGTTGATGATTTATCATATTATTTCTAAGAAACGGAGTGCATAAAACCGTCAACAGAGTTCTTCAAATCGAACCCTACTTCGGAAACCCAAATCGTGGAAGTTTGAAGTACGTGCTAAAAAAACCGAGTCACGATCGTCGTTTTTCGAAAGTTTTGTGAGGAATGATAAGGCTTGATGATTTATAATATTATTTCTAAGAAACGGAGTGCATAAAACCGTCAACAGAGTTCTTCAAATCGAACCCTACTTCGGAAACCCAAATCGTGGAAGTTTGAAGTACGTGCTAAAAAAACCGAGTCACGATCGTCGTTTTTCGAAAGTTTTGTGAGGAATGATAAGGCTTGATGATTTATCATATTATTTCTAAGAAACGGAGTGCATAAAACCGTCAACAGTGTTCTTCAAATCGAACCCTACTTCGGAAACCCAAATCGTGGAAGTTTGAAGTACGTGCATAAAAAAACCGAGTCACGATCGTCGTTTTTCGAAAGTTTTGTGAGGAATGATAAGGCTTGATGATTTATAATATTATTTCTAAGAAACGGAGTGCATAAAACCGTCAACAGAGTTCTTCAAATCGAACCCTACTTCGGAAACCCAAATCGTGGAAGTTTGAAGTACGTGCTAAAAAAACCGAGTCACGATCGTCGTTTTTCGAAAGTTTTGTGAGGAATGATAAGGCTTGATGATTTATAATATTATTTCTAAGAAACGGAGTGCATAAAACCGTCAACAGAGTTCTTCAAATCGAACCCTACTTCGGAAACCCAAATCGTGGAAGTTTGAAGTACGTGCTAAAAAAACCGAGTCACGATCGTCGTTTTTCGAAAGTTTTGTGAGGAATGATAAGGCTTGATGATTTATAATATTATTTCTAAGAAACGGAGTGCATAAAACCGTCAACAGAGTTCTTCAAATCGAACCCTACTTCGGAAACCCAAATCGTGGAAGTTTGAAGTACGTGCTAAAAAAACCGAGTCACGATCGTCGTTTTTCGAAAGTTTTGTGAGGAATGATAAGGCTTGATGATTTAAAATATTATTTCTAAGAAACGGAGTGCATAAAACCGTCAACAGTGTTCTTCAAATCGAACCCTACTTCGGAAACCCAAATCGTGGAAGTTTGAAGTACGTGCTAAAAAAACCGAGTCACGATCGTCGTTTTTCGAAAGTTTTGTGAGGAATGATAAGGCTTGATGATTTAAAATATTATTTCTAAGAAACGGAGTGCATAAAACCGTCAACAGTGTTCTTCAAATCGAACCCTACTTCGGAAACCCAAATCGTGGAAGTTTGAAGTACGTGCAAAAAAAACCGAGTCACGATCGTCGTTTTTCGAAAGTTTTGTGAGGAATGATAAGGCTTGATGATTTAAAATATTATTTCTAAGAAACGGAGTGCATAAAACCGTCAACAGTGTTCTTCAAATCGAACCCTACTTCGGAAACCCAAATCGTGGAAGTTTGAAGTACGTGCTAAAAAAACCGAGTCACGATCGTCGTTTTTCGAAAGTTTTGTGAGGAATGATAAGGCTTGATGATTTAAAATATTATTTCTAAGAAACGGAGTGCATAAAACCGTCAACAGTGTTCTTCAAATCGAACCCTACTTCGGAAACCCAAATCGTGGAAGTTTGAAGTACGTGCTAAAAAAACCGAGTCACGATCGTCGTTTTTCGAAAGTTTTGTGAGGAATGATAAGGCTTGATGATTTAAAATATTATTTCTAAGAAACGGAGTGCATAAAACCGTCAACAGTGTTCTTCAAATCGAACCCTACTTCGGAAACCCAAATCGTGGAAGTTTGAAGTAGATGCTAAAAAAACCGAGTCACGATCGTCGTTTTTCGAAAGTTATGTGAGGAATGATAAGGCTTGATCATTTAACATATTATTTCTAAGAAACGGAGTGCATAAAACCGCCAACAGAGTTCTTCAAATCGAACCCTACTTCGGAAACCCAAATCGTGGAAGTTTGAAGTACGTGCTAAAAAAACCGAGTCACGATCGTCGTTTTTCGAAAGTTTTGTGAGGAATGATAAGGCTTGATGATTTAAAATATTATTTCTAAGAAACGGAGTGCATAAAACCGTCAACAGTGTTCTTCAAATCGAACCCTACGTCGGAAACCCAAATCGTGGAAGTTTGAAGTCGGTGCTAAAAAAACTGAGTCACGATCGTCGTTTTTCTAAAGTTTTGTGAGGAATGATAAGGCTTGATGATTTAAAATATTATTTCTAAGAAACGGAGTGCATAAAACCGTCAACAGTGTTCTTCAAATCGAACCCTACGTCGGAAACCCAAATCGTGGAAGTTTGAAGTAGGTGCTAAAAAAACTGAGTCACGATCGTCGTTTTTCGAAAGTTTTGTGAGGAATGATAAGGCTTGATGATTTATCATATTATTTCTAAGAAACGAAGTGCATAAAACCGTCAACAGAGTTCTTCAAATCGAACCCTACTTCGGAAACCCAAATCGTGGAAGTTTGAAGTAGGTGCTAAAAAAACTGAGTCACGATCGTCGTTTTTCGAAAGTTTTGTGTGGAATGATAAGGCTTGATGATTTATCATATTATTTCTAAGAAACGGAGTGCATAAAACCGTCAACAGTGTTCTTCAAATCGAACCCTACTTCGAAAACCCAAATCGTGGAAGTTTGAAGTACGTGCTAAAAAAACCGAGTCACGATCGTCGTTTTTCGAAAGTTTTGTGAGGAATGATAAGGCTTGATGATTTAAAATATTATTTCTAAGAAACGGAGTGCATAAAACCGTCAACAGTGTTCTTCAAATCGAACCCTACTTCGAAAACCCAAATCGTGGAAGTTTGAAGTACGTGCTAAAAAAACCGAGT
>NW_019272263.1:0-67244 GCF_002738345.1 Cucurbita maxima
TCCTTTTTCTCGGCAAATAGATTCTTTATTTGATTGGGTTTGTTTCCCCGGCTTAGTATCATAAAGGGGAATGGCTCGGCTAGGTGGGATAGATAGCCCAGCCAAAATAGAAAACAAAGAGTAGATAAAAATGAAGAAAGGAAAAAGGAATTGATCGTTTGAATCTATTCTTTTCATGACCTGAATAGGAAGAATCCTAGAACAAAATGAGAGGTAGCTAACCAACTTCTAGGAGAGACATAATTGACTGCATGAATTTCGGTAGCTACGCCACCCCCGGAATTGAAAGAACCTAAAGGAGCGCATGGGGCATATATTCCGCAGAACGTCGTTCTTGCAAAGGTTGTATATCTTTGCTTGCCTACTCAAGTCCAAACCATTAGGCCCCCTTACTTAGTGGTTCTAACCAAGGAGCACGCGGATCCAAAAAACGCATAGTCTCTCCCTCCCCCCAAAATGACTTCTACCGGTGGAGAACGCATTAGATATTTACCGAAACCAGTAGCAGTAGGTCCTTAATCCAACCTTAGCTCCAAGACGTTGGTCTCTAACTAGAAACGAAAATGCTTGAGCTTGAGAAGTGAGAAGCTTCGTGTCCAGCCGGCCCGTAAAACTCACTCGGATAAGTATTATTGAACCAGACAAAACAACAAGCAATAAAAGCCAAAAACGGATAAAGCACCTAAACTATAAGATAAGTAAGCTTCTCCAGACCATACAAGGGCGAGCCCATGCAAACGGTTTAGTTAAGATATGCCAAATTCCTTCCCCCAAGTATACAAATGGAACCTAACCATACATGCCCCCCCAACCAACTATATCTTTCAAATCGTCCACACTAACAATCCATCCTTCTATCTCTCTCCCTCAAAAGGTTGAGTAAATAACCAAATATCACAGGCTAAGGGTCAAGTTGGTAATTTTTCTTACATCTCCTCCCCCCGGAGCCCAGGTATCATATACACCTCCAAAATCAGGTAAGGATCTTTGAATACTAGAAGAAAAGCAAGCACCTATACCTAACAAAATGAAGTGAATACCCCAACCAAATGGTAGTCATTTTCTTTCTATCTATCTTTCCACACATAACCGAAGAAGGGAAAAGATTCTTCAAGGGTCTCGGGTCCCAGAAGTGCATGATACATAGCGCCAAAACCCAATACTGCAGACGGAGGAAATTCAGTGAAGTACTCCAGACGAACACAAAGTACGGAAAGGTGTCTATAACTTCTCCACCAGGACCTACGCCCCAACCTAGAGTAGAGTTAGAGTAGCTAGGTGGGGAAGTGAAGTCAAATTCATCCTTGTTCATGCATGGGCTTCTTTCTCAGGTACGAAATGAGCCACTTCGAATAGGTTCATTGCTCCGGCCTAGAATACGATTAATCAGGCATGGGCTAGATGAGCCCCCAGTAGTTTATCGGATAAATGGATAAGTCGGGCATTCCCGGCACACCAAGCGAAACAAACCGGTTCTTGGTCATGACACCAGCTAGAAAGTTCCATTAAATAAAGAAAGAGCCTTTCCCCGGGGTATAGAACCTCCTCAGGGAATAGAAAGTATTTTCATGAGGCTGATCTTGAGCCGCCATCCAAGCACGAATACCTTCGGTAAAGAGAAAATTCTGGGTATAGTAGGGTATAGAAAGTATCAAATTCAGGATCTTCCCTTGCTGTACGGATATCCTAAGAACCGAAGTCATAGGCACGTAGGTTCAGGGCCAGACCAACTACTCCAAGAGCACTCGGCCATAAAGCAGTTACTGGTACAAATAACAGAAAGAAATGTAACCAACCTTTAGTGGAAAAAGCAACCCAAAGATTTGGTACCAAAAGCGGTTAGCAGTGACCATTGAATAAGTTTCTTCCTTCAGCTTGAGTTGGGTTAAAAGCACGGAATGTATTTGAAGCATCATCACCATCTTCCTTCAAATAAGAGATTTTCTACGGTAGCACCATGAATAGCGCATAGCCAAGCAGCGCCCAATACACCCGCAACCAACTCCCATCAAATGAAATGGGTTCAATGTCCAATTATTTCATTCCCGGGAAAAGTAGGATGAAAAAAAATATAGCTGCTACACCAAAACTAGGCGCAAAGAACCAACCAGACTGACCTAGTGGATCAATCATCAGGAATACGGAAACAAACAAAGCAATTGAACAGATCGAGCAAGTTTAGACGTACCATGAAACCTATTAGTCCGAACCGTGGAGAGAAACAAAAGTCCACAGACCACCTAATGGTAATGGACATCAAGGAGTCAAATCTATCTCCTTGTGCTTCAGGCCCCATAGTAACAACAAAGAAAGAGTGTGCTAAACTATTAGCCGGAGTCGAAACAGCGGTGGTTAAGAAGTTGCATCCTTCCAAACAAATAGAAACTTGCCAATCCATATGGTTAGGTATACCATTAAGTTACAAAGGGTGTACCTGTAAACCAACCTCCTACGGCAACAAAATAGGCACAAGGAAAGAGCAATAGACCGGACCAACCTACAAGACCGAACCAACCTACAAGACCGAACCGGTCCCTCCATAACGAGTCATCCATAATCTCGAAGAAGAAATCATTTGAGTCTTTGGTCAATTTACCAACGGCTATAGTCATAGTGGATCTTCCTATTCAACTAACGTGAACTATTTTCGAACACCTCATAGCATAGCAAGGGCCTTCGAGTCTATCATTTCTGTCTGATTTCTACTATCCCTTCTTCTTTCTTTCTTTCTATCTAATGGGTTTTGAATATCTAAATCCTTTTTTGATTGGTCCATAACCTGACCTAGATCAATATTATTCACTCAATACTGTACTGCTGGTAAAGTAAATTCAAGTCTCGTTCTCCTTCTCCTTTCTATTCTTCGTCACATCGTTGGACCATCAAAGAATATGGAAAATCTTTGGCACATAGATTGATCTTATCCTCTATTATCTGATCTTCTCTGTTTGTTTGGAAAGGGCTCATATGTTGTGACTTGGAATAAGGGTTTCTCTGTGGCGAAAGGGAAATAGCCATCCAATTTTCCTATAGAACGTCTACAACCAAGAGGATTGAATCAGAAATCTCGCCGGATTCCTGTATGTGGGCCAAATCAATATGAAAATGCAATCAAAGGGATCCACTTATGCCTTACCATGGCGTTACTCTACAACTAAGTGAAAAAGGCCGGCCTATTTGATTCAATTTCTGAATAAGCCACTAGCCCCGCCCAATGAGTTGCATGTATATAATTATTAGAAATGAGAAGAAAGAATGTACATAAATGGATCTTATCCACTCGCTCATTCAGGAACCGAAAATGGGATTACTCTGTCTACTGAGTATAGGTAAAATGGTTTATTTATGGATATTGGATTTGATCAATTCATTGTTTCATCATAAGACCGAGCCTAATTCAATTGATGAGCCCTACCCTAACTCAATTCATTTGATTGAGACATGTACACCCACAAATTGAATATGGATCCATTCACCGAATCATTGAGAAAGCAATTAGACTTGGATGGCGAGAACCCCATTTGAAATAACTTGTTGATCCCTATCCCTCTCTTCCCCACTTAGTTCCTACCTCCTTTTCTTTCCTTTTCTTTGTCTTTCTTGGTTGGCTTAGTGTGAGATCGAAATATACGTACCTAACTTTATCTTACCAATGAGTGAATCAATGAGATTAAGTATGAGAAATTGAGTTTCTCAATGAGATTAAGTATGAGAAATTGAGTTTCATCCCATTTATAGCATATGGGAAGCCACCAATAACTTCGGGAAGGAAGGGTACTAGCCTTCCAATTATTTCAATCAATAAAAGAATAATCTAGTTAGAATTCTATGGAATAATGATAGACAGAAAAATCCTTACGAATTGCATCATATGAGTCAATTCTATTTATACTTTTCGGATAGTCTGAGTATGATGGCAGTCGGGCAAGTATGCCCCCATTGTCTAGTGGTTCAGGACATCTCTCTTTCAAGGAGGCAGCGGGGATTTGCCTTCGCCTGGGGGTAGGGTACTCCAAAAGGAAGTGGATCATGGATTATGAATAAGCTTGGAATGGATTCTTCCCAGGTCAATGCGAGAGCGGTTAATGGGGAGGGACTGTAAATGGCAATATGTCTACGCTGGTTCAAATCCAGCTCGGCCCACTAAGTCGCGTATCCCACCATAAAATGATATGTTCCATTTGTCCTTCGCCAGAACTGCTGGATATGAAGGAAGGAATATTAACCCCTCCCTCTTTTTTTATTGATTGCCAGATAGATGGATTATCAATCAATTTGACAATAACGACTATGAATCCATGCTCCTCTTACTAAAGTAACTGTCTCCACGCATATCAATCTATTCCTCGCGTCTCTGTCTGGTAAAATATGCCAATTCGAATAAAAAATCTACATGAAAAGGTTTGAAGGAAATGAAATCAACAACATGTACACTTGATTTCCCCAGGATTGTAGTTCAATCGGTCAGAGCCCTGTCAAGGCGGAAGCTAGGGGGCCCCGTCAGTTAGTCCCGATGGATCCAAATCCAATAAAAAATAATAGGGCAATTTCCATTTCTTCAACGAGTATTGATTGATGGGAGAAAGCCATATGTGCCATATGCGAATTACCGCAATTATTGGTAACATCATATTCCCGATTCGAATGAATACAGTATTGGGTCTAGTTGATTGGCTCGATTTAGCTAATGGAATAGAGCACTATACGTTTCCGGGAAGCACATACACAAAGGGAATTTAGACGATACACAAAAAGAAAGGAGTGACGTCAACTATGATCTAACTTTTAGTCTGAAAGCAAGAAAGAAAAATATATACGTTCCGTTCAGGCTCCGATTTTGTGTAACCTCAATTAGTTAGTCAATTCAATTACTAAACTACTTGGAATTAGAAATAATCTATCTCATTCTAATCTCACACTGAACTTTTGATATATACGTCCCACTACTAATGAAAGGAAAGAACATATTAATACAAACAAGGATCCCCATCTATCTCTCTTAGTGAGGGAATTCATCATTTTAGAAAGTTTCTGTTTCGGATTTCATTCTTTTTTTTTTAAGAAGATTTGATCAGTACACAAAAAGGGGTGACGTTCGAACCTACCTCCTTTTCCTTTTTAGAATTTCGCAGTGTGTGTTTGCTTGAGTTTGTTTATAAACTAAGGGTAAAGGTAGTCCGTCTGTCTGCTGAGACTGAATCAGCTAATTGCATTGGACAAGAGGGCAGTAGATTATAGAAAAGAAAGAATGCAACAAATGAGAAAGAAAGAAATGACTGAGATGATCTTCCTATCAAAACTGAGATTATGGAAGTCTCTATTCTCGCATTTATTGCTACTGCCCTGTTCATTCTAGTTCCTACCGCCTTTTAATAGACGTAAAAAAAGTCAAAGTGCTGAATTTGAATTCATCTTGCCTTTCTATACGGATAAGTAAGATTTGGATTACCTTGTTGATCGAATATCTCAAGGCAAGAACATTGTTTGAGATTCGAATCACTCCACAAGCAAGATCGATCATGTCTAGCTTGAATGATTCTTGTTGATCAAATATCTCAAAGCAAGAACACCTGCTTGAGATTCGAATCACTCCACATGCAAGATTGATCATGTCGAGCTTGAATGATTCTACATGCAACCTAAACTACATAGAATTGCAAAGAAACTTAGCCATTGGCTAAAGAAGAGCACAAATGCTTCTTTTACTATATTTTCCAAGTCTCTTACAAATACAACATACATGGCTTTATATAGCCTCAAAATGAAACATTCATGCTTACTGGCCTTAATTAACCATTATGTAATTGTAACCTAAAGTAAATTAAAAGTCCTAAAAACTCTAAATTGTAACCCACCCAAAACTTATAACAATCAAACTTCACTCTTCTTCAAATGTGGCATGCATTGAAACATCTTTTGATAATTTTGACAACCTTTTCTTCACATCGTCATTGAAGTATATTGTATGATTGATGTTTGTTGATAAGATAAGAAACCACTACAAGGGAAGTAAGATTTGGATTACCTTGTTGATCGAATATCTCAAGGCAAGAACATTGTTTGAGATTCGAATCACTCCACAAGCAAGATCGATCATGTCTAGCTTGAATGATTCTTGTTGAACAAATATCTCAAGACAAGAACACTTGCTTGAGATTCAAATCACTCCACAAGTTAGATTGATCATGTCGAGCTTCAATGATTCTACATGCAACCTAAACTACATAGAATTGCAAAGAAACTTAGATTTGATCATGTCGAGCTTGGATAATGCAAAGAACTGTCTATGGATTTACTACACTTCATTTGCTTTCTATTCCTACTAATTTCCTTCTAATATTTTTGTGAGTGAAGCATTTAGATTTGATCAAAACATTTCAAAAGGAGGTGACGGAAAGAAGGTGATTTATGGATAATGCAAAGAACTGTTTATGGATTTAGTACACCTCATTTGCTTCATATTCCTACTAATTTCCTTCTAATATTTTTGTGAGTGAAGCATTTAGATTTGATCAAAACATTTCAAAAGGAGGTGACGGAAAGAAGGTGATTTATGGATAATGCAAAGAACTGTTTATGGATTTAGTACACTTCATTTGCTTCATATTCCTACTAATTTTCTTCTAATATTTTTGTAAGTGAAGCATTTAGATTTGATCAAAATATTTCAAAAGGAGGTGACGGAAACAAGGTGATGATTTTTTCTCATCCGAGGACGAATCTTTCTGAAGAGGGGGAAGATGATAAGAATCAAAACATTTCAAAAGGAGGTGACAGAAAGAAGATGATTTTTTCTGATTCGAGGAAGAATCCTTCTGAAGAGGGGGAAGATGATAAGAATCACGGTGTGCCAAGAAGAAAAATGTCATAAAGATTCAAAAAAGAGATCAATTGATTTTAAGTCTGTTGCATTAACCACTCAAGCACATCAACATTCGTTAGAAAAACTATGTTTAATTTTATAAATTATGTAAAAGTCAAATGAACAATTTGACTTTTTCTTTGTGGAGATTAAAAGGGATCGGGAATAAATCTCGTCCACAAACATATCGGGATTGAATCCCGGCCACAAACGTCTTTTGTCGAGAGACTATAAATACCCACAATATGTTATGAAAAAAAACAGATTCGTGGATGAATGTAATTCATATCTCAAATTGAGACGTTTCCCTTAGAAATTCGAGCATCATATTTGTCATTTCTAAGTTTCAAGCAATTATTCTGGTAGAATTGCACCCGAGCCATTCAATCAAGCCTTGATCAAGTTAGATGGTGGAGTGACTCAATTTAGAACAAAGTTTCAAATCTTACTTCTAGATCTTCGATCGTAAGAGGTAATCTAATTCTAGCCTTATCTCTTGGTTGATCCAAATTTCGCATAAGGAGGTGTTAATTACTTAGGTAATCTAATTCTAGCCTTATCTCTTGGTTGATCCAAATTTCGCATAAGGAGGTGTTAATTACTTTGATTCAATAATTCTAGCCTTATCTCTTGGTTGATCCAAATTTCGCATAAGGAGGTGTTAATTACTTTGATTCAAAGGTTCTTGCTAAAATAAAAGCTTGGATCGTTGGGCTGAGGATTAGGTTGCCTTATTACTAGAGGCTCGAGCATACGTTGCTTGGCGTTGGAAAGTGAGTAACGCACAATCGCAAGTTCGCTGCCATCAAAAGTGCAATTGTGAACGGGGCATGCCTCACCAGCCGAAATGCGCCATGTGTCCAACACCGATTCTGTTGCGCTCCTCCGTACGCCGGCCGACGCTTGTCGGCGTTCTTCTCTTCCTCCTGCGTTTTTTCCAAATTTCGAGAAACGTGAGTGTTTAGCGTTCTCAATCCATTTTCTTTCGATTTTTAAATCTTCCAATTCATAATCCGAATCGCTTCACGAATATTGTAGAACTCATATTCTATTTCTCCCATATATGCTTCTTATATTGTTTTGGTAATCACACGTCTTATTATTCGAGTTCGAATTTGTAGAAATATACGAGTTCTTACCGAAAATAGTGTTTTCTTGAAACATCGATTCGAACGGAAATCTCGACCACTTTCACTCCAAAACTTACGAAAATCACACTCTTTAGGGTAAAAGTACAAGAATCACTCAAAAACGTCACTAGCACACCAAAATTTCGATAAACATCTCGATCTAGACATTCGCAGGCTAATCTTAAGTTCTTAGACGTTTTTTACGAAATAGGGAGGTGCGATTCGTGAAAGCACCTTGCCTTAGACTATTGAAGGTTTAGGTTGAGGATTCTCAGATCTTCGGTGTCGATTTTTTATCAGATTCTTCTCCTCTAACCTCAAAACCCTAATCTCCTTTCTCAGATCTTCGACATCGATTCCATCATTGTGCCTAAATTTTGGTCTCTTGAATTATAGTAAATTTAATTATATTATTTCACCACTTAAATAAAAATAATTAATAATTAATGTCTAATTTTACCTTAAAATTTGTTACGGAAAATTACTAAAAAGAAATCAAAGAATATTGACTAAAGTAGAATATAGTTGTGCATATATTAATAAATGCTTTCCAAATTTTATGAATAAAACAAACTTAACGTCACCTCAAAAGTGTTACGAGGAAAGTAATAATAGTTATAAAATAACGTATTGTTTTCAGGCCCAAAAAATCTCAACCAGCTTTGGTGCAATCAGTGGGCTTAAACGACACGGTCATATTGTCAATATCATACCCAACCAAAAAATTTGCCATCATACTGTTCCCGATGAGTGCGTCCTTGTCGTCAACACCCATCGCGGTGAAGCAAAAGGACCCATCCGGCATCTTATTGAAAGTCTGAACCGTACTCAATCGCAGATCCACGCCGCCGTCGAAGTGCAAAGTCATCACCAAATCCCCCAAATTATCTTTGTAGCAAAGAGTATCATCGTCAATGGGCTTCGACGGGATATGCCGCCGAACTTCAGCAGCCAATCGTCCGTACAATTCTTTGGGGAGGAGAGTCGGCGGCGTGCCGGTATCGAGAACCGCATTCCCCTTGGCCGGAGGTCCCGACGTACTGTACGGAACGAGGGTTTTTCTGACGGAGATTCCCGTGAGGGTGAGAGAGTAAGATGTCTGGTCGGATGTTCGAACGAGTTGGGCTGTGATGACTCCGGGTCCTTTAACTTCAGAACCCGACCCGATAGAGAGGCTACTTGAGATTCTCGGGTCCGTGTTGTATGGCATCAGACAAAGGGAGAACTTTCTACCGCCGACCGATGGACCTATCTGTGAATATGAAGTTACATTGACTATAAGGTTTTGAACTTTATAGTTATTTAAATAAGATGCTAATAATGTTTTTAAAAATATTAATAATAATTGAAATTGATAATATATATATACTTGAGAAACGAAGGAAATCGCTCCTCTTCCAAATCCGATCAATCCCATTTCATTGGCATTAAACGTTCCACTATTATTATGTTCGCAACCAAACACCACCCCAGGAAACGACGTCGTCGCTCCAGACCTCGAAGTTACAGCCATTTTTTCACTCGCTAATTCTCCCTGCGTAGATCCGCTTCCATACCCATAGTTGTACTTACACGTGTCGGTGCCGGAGCACGCCGCACCAGATCCCCTCAAATGGCACTGCGGCGACTTGCAAGAAAGGGTTCGAAAGGTTGACGATTTTGAAGGGTCGTAAATCGGATTCGTTTGCTGGTAACATTTCGCACATGGACGACACTAAGCCCAAAATAAATCGCTGCCAGTGTCGAGGATTGCATGCACCTCTGTCGGCGGCGTTCCGATGGCGATTTTCACTATAAATTCGCTGGTTTCCGGCCAAATTTGTGATTTGGCTGCCATCGGCGAAACGTTGCCGGGTGAGAGACGGCGGCGGATGAGTTCCAGCTTGAGACCACCGCCTTTGCCGGCGGTGGACTCGGCGATGGAAAGTAGTGTGAGAAGGAGAAATATAGTAGGCGCCATGGGATTGCATGGATTTTAAATTTCTTTGTTTTATTTATACGCGTGAGAGAGATAATGACGTGGAAATTGAAATTATTACGTAAAACTAGGAAAGGATGGCAGTGTTTTTGGTAAAGCTCACTGCTTTTTTAATATAAAAAAAGAATGTTATTTAAGTATTTATTTAGTTATTTCTATTTACTCAGATCGTATTAAATTTTCATATTTCCAACCCTTTATTAAATTTAGTTTTAATCTAAATAAGGTAAAAAAATATATTTAAATATGAGTATATTTCTTATTTTATTTTAATAATCTATCTTTGAATTAAATAAAACTATGTAAACTTTTAAAATTAAGTAATTTTTTTTTTAATTTTTTAAAAAAGCAGTATTTCGATTATTAAAAATAAAATCTTTTATTTAATTTAACTAATTAAATAAATTTAATGTATTTCTCGATGATTAATTAACCATTTATAATCACGTACATTTATTTATTTTGATTAACTAGAAATTAAAATTAGATCTAAATAATATAATATCTGAATATTTATAATTCTACTTTAATAATTATCTTGGAATAAATGAATTAAATAAAACCATAAAACTTTTAAATTTATCTTATATATGGTAATTTATATATGGTTCTTCAAGGTATGGCTATATTTACCTAATGCATCACAAGTTCGAAGCTCTTGAAAAGTTCAGAGAGTATAAGACTGAGGTTCAGAATCGATGATGAAAAACTAGGTCATCGAATGAAAAGAAGTTCATGGTTAGCTCAAGATTAAGATCGAGTTACCTAGGTCATCGAATGAAAAGAAAATCAGTCTCAATAGTAAATGACATTATAAAGTGAGAGTAATTTTCTTCATGGTCCGATCTTATGCAATACTCATTACATTGGACGCCCCCACTCACATGTCTCCGCATGTACAATTTAGTGATCACATTGTTTATGTCATATACAAAAGTGGGCCACATCCATAATGTCCCTAGGATAAGGTACTCAGCCATATCCCTGTACTATAGATCATTTTGACTATATACTTGAAATTGATCCACTCTTATGTCTCTACATATAGTTCAAGTAATCATACTATAGTCAGAGTGTTCTTAGTTTATTCGATTTAGATTAATAATCGTAAAATTCACTTTATTCAATAGCAATCTTTACTGAATAAACATCGATAATAACTTTATTGAAAATAGAATATGTTTTGTTCACAAACTATGAGATTTATGGCATAAAACCCAACAAGGGGCACATCAAAGAAGGACAAGGTATTCTTCTTTATAAACGGGTTACAACCGTGGACCAAAAAAAAAAATACACGAGAAAAATATCCAAGACCTAGCTACCGCAATTGCCAGCGCCAAGAGACTCCTAGACTTTGGGAACGAAGCGGTTTACCAAAGAAGAACAACATAGGCCCCAAACACTGGGGCAAAACATATAAACCGCAAGGTCATCGAAATGGAAGCCCCAATAGGCCAAACGGATGTAACAACAGACAAAGCGGGTGGACAGATAGACCTCCTTAGAACAATCAAGCGAAGACATCTTGATAAGATAAGGAACCACTACAAGGGGAGTAAGATTCGGATTACCTTGTTAATCGAATATCCCAAGACAAGAACATTGTTTGAGATTCGAATCACTCCACAAGCAAGATCGATCATGTCTAGCTTGAATGATTCTTGTTGATCAAATATCTCAAGACAAGAACACTTGATTGAGATTCGAATCACTCCACAAGCAAGATTGATCACGTCGAGCTTGAATGATTCTACATGCAACCTAAACTACATAGAATTGCAAAGAAACTTAGTCATTGGCTAAAGAAGAGCACAAATGCTTCTTTTACTACATTTTCCAAGTCTCTTACAAATACAACATACATGGCTTTATATAGCCTCAAAATGAAACTACTAGGCATTCCAAGAGTTGTAACATTCATACTTAATGGTCATAATTAACCATTACGTAATTGTAACCTAAAGTAAATAAAAAGTCCTAAAAACTTTAAATTGTAACCCACCCAAAATTTATAACAATCAAACTTCACTCTTCTTAAATGTGGCATGCATTGAAACATCTTTTGATAATTTTGACAACCTTTTCTTCACATCGTCATTGAAGTATATTGTATGATTGATGTTTTTTGGTTCATATCATTCTCCACTTCTTCAAGAGAATTCATCCTCGAATCTATTTGTGAAACTTTGCTGCAAAAAATAAGTTATGGAAATACGATGGACCTCACAACACTCTCTCACGAGTATTGATAAGATAAGGAACCACTACAACGTGAGTAAGATTTGGATTACCTTGTTGATCGAATATCTCAAGGCAAGAACATTGTTTGAGATTCGAATCACTCCACAAGCAAGATCGATCATGTCTAGCTTGAAGATTCTTGTTGATCAACTATCTCAAGGCTAGAACACTTGCTTGAGATTAGGGATAAAAGAGAGGTAGTTCCCTTAAGTACTGACTCCAGGTCTTGAACAAGGGGCCCCACCCTCTCATTGGCCTGAGAGGGATTCGGTTTATTAGTTGGACCACAAACCAATTGTTTATTAGAGGATCAATGAGACATAAGAAACAAAAAGTAACTTCAGGGGTAAAACAGTAAATTGACCCAGCTCTAGTTACGAACAACCTGTGAAGGATCGACTTACTAATCATGGTTATATCAAATGGACAGAAATATATCTATAGTGAGGGGAGTGCATGATCTATAGGTCCATTAGGTTCCTCTTCTAGCTCATATCGAACTAAACCATAGAACAGTGTGATGAGTGAGTTCGAAGTGTTCGAATTCAAATTAGGGAGAATGCGCTACATATATATGATATATTTAACCGCATTTTTGTTTTATTTACGAATTAAACACAAAAAGAGAGAATCTGAGATATTTAAATAAGATTTAAATATCTTAATCAAATATGTGTCGGAATTAATTGGGATTGGCATTTGAATTAATATTAAGTATTAATTAAATAGTTTAATTAATCATTTAACATTACTTTAATTTGAATTAATAATTGAAATTGATGGTTGAATCAAAATGAAGAAAGTCAAAATGTTGACTTCATTTAATGGAAAAATACATGTTAGTGGAATTTTGAGGTGTCAAAATTTGGTTAACTCAAGCATGCATGCTTGCCACATAATCCCCAAACATTTGAGGGAGAGACCATGGAAGAAGGTATCATAATTTACAACAACGAGTTCCTTATGATGATAGAATTGATCGTAACGTGGGGAGCATCAAATTAAAACTTCCCAAGTTTTATGGCAAAATCGATTCAGAGGAGTACCTTCAATGGGAGAAAACGGTGGAGTCGGTGTTCAACTGTCATAATTTTAGTGATGAAAAGAAGGTACTGTTATGCATTGCTCAATTCAAACAATATGCTCAAATTTGGTGGGATAAATTGATGTCAAGTAGGAGAAGAAATCTTGAAGCACCAATTGATTCATGGGTCGAGTTCAAAGAGTCCATGAGAAAGCATTTTGTTCCACAATATTTTCACCGGGACATGGCGCAAAAGCTTCAAGCATTGAAACAAGGACGAAAATTTGTGGAGGATTATTACAAGGAGATGGATACATTGATGGATCGACTTGAACTCGATGAGGACATGGAGGCTCTCATGGCACGGTTTCTTAATGGGTTAAACACAGAGATTGCGGACAAGACTAATTTACAGCCTTATTCTAATATTGAGGAGTTGTTGCACATTGCAATTAAGATCGAGAGGCAAATCCAACGAAGGTCTCAACGGTATTCTTCTAAAATTTTTCCCAATTCTACTTCTACATGGAAAAGGGATAGTAAGAACATTGATTATAAGCATAGAAATCAAGAGATTAATGAGAAGCCTCAAGCTAAATTTGAGAAAGGGGAGAGTTCTAGAACAGGGAAAGAAAAAGTAGAAAAGTCTAATGTTCGAAATAGAGATTTAAAGTGTTGGAGATGTCAAGGGGTAGGACACTATGGTAGAGATTGCCCAAATGCAAGAATTATGACCATCAAGGAGGGAGAAATTGTTACGGATGACGAGGCACATGACGACATAAATGAGGAAACTGATGAGAGTGAGGAGTTTAGTGAAGAGGACCCTACACATATATCTTTGGTTACTCGACGAGCTCTAAACACCCACATTAAGGAGGACGGCCTAGACCAAAGGGACTTGTTTCAAACTCGGTGTATTGTTCAATCTGTACCTTGTAGTGTTGTAATTGATAGCGGTAGTTGCACCAATGTTGTGAGTTCCATTCTGGTCAAAAGACTTAATTTAAAGACACAACCACATCCAAGACCCTACAAGCTTCAATGGTTGAATGATTGTGGGGAAGTACGGGTAACTCAGCAAACTCTTGTTTCTTTTACTATTGGAAACTATGTTGATGATGTTTTATGTGATGTTGTATCCATGCATGTTGGAGATTTACTACTGGGGAGGCCTTGGCAATTTGATCGTTGGGTAATGTATGATGGGTATGCAAATCGATACTCTTTGACTCACAACGGTAGAAAAACTACTCTTATTCCATTGTCTCCAAAAGATGTATTTATTGATCATTGCAAACTTGAAAAGAAAAGGCAAGAGGCTGATGCAAAAGCAGAGATTGAAAAAGAATCAAGTGTAAAAAAGAGCTTGAGGGAAAAGCAAGAGAGTAACACTCAGCCTAGAGAAAAAAAAAAAAGAGAGAAAAGCCAAATCAGTAAGCTTGTATGTTAGATCAAGTGAGGCTAGGAATGTTTTGATCTCTAACCAGACTATTCTTGTACTTATGTACAAGGGATCTTTCAACTACTTGTCATCCTCAAACGGATGGACAAACTGAAGTTGTTAACAGAACCATGATTGCTATGCTTAGGGCTATTATTGATAAGAATCTTAAGACTTGGGAGGATTGTTTGCCCTTTATAGAATTTGCATATAATAGGGTTGTTCATAGCACTACTAAATGCACACCTTTTGAAATTGTTTATGGCTTTAATCCTTTAACCCCTCTTGACTTGTTGCACATACCGTCAATGGAGTTTGTGAATTTTGATGCAAATGCCAAGGTTGAGTTTGTTCATAAACTGCACAAGCAAGTGAAAGAACAAATTGAGAAACAAAATTCCAAGGTTGCCACCCGAATTAATAAAGGACGTAAGTTTGTCATCTTCAAGCCAGGAGATTGGGTTTGGGTGCATTTCCGAAAAGAAAGATTTCCTACTTAAAGAAAATCTAAGTTTTTACCACGAGGAGATGGACCTTTTCAAGTTCTTGAGCGTATCAACGACAATGCTTATAAAATTGATTTACCAGGTAAGTACGGTGTTAGTACAACTTTTAATGTTGTTGATTTGAGTCTGATATGAACCACGACCAAGGAATTTTCATACCTGAAGGTCCAATTACAAGGACGAGAGCTAGGAAGCTATAACAAACCTTATACAGTTATATTCAAGCTATGGTGAGCTCATCAAAGAAAATTCTAGAAGACGCTGGAGACCTCCCTTATATGTTGTGCAAAGTTGAGCTTCAAGAAAGAGATGAATTAAATGCACTTTAAGTTTCATTTAATGAACTCCACTGAATTTATGAAACTAGTCCAAGGATAGTCAATAAGCACATTTTATTAATTGCATTATTTTATTATAGTTTAAATATTTGTTTGTCATATTTAAGCTAGTTTTAAATATAGGAGTTAAGGTTATATTGTAACCCACATAGGTTACTATATTCCACCATTAACTAGCCATTTTAATATGGAGGTTATGGGTATTTTTCATTTACTAGCCCATTTAATTTGGGAGTTATATATCCATAGGTTAAGGTTGTAAGGGCTATATAAAGCCTTCTTTTCTTTGATTAGACATCAGATTTTGGAATTAAGAATATAATTTCTATTTTATCTTTGTTGAGAGCTAAACTTTCTTTGCAAATTCTTGTGTTTAGAACTTGCATGTAGAGTCATTCAAGTGGTATTGATCAAACCTCTTGTGAAGTGATTCGAATCACGAGTTTAGAAACGAGTTTTCTTTACTCTTTATCCTGATCATCAAGGTAATCCGTTCCATACTTTCCCTTGGGTTGATTATTCAAGTGGAAAACAGCTTTTAAAACCAAGTATGGTCTTTATGAATGGTTGGTTATGCCTTTTGGATTAACTAATGCACCTAGTACATTCATGAGACTAATGAACCATGTCTTACGAGAATACTTAGGTAAGTTTGTGGTTGTTTATTTTGATGACATCCTTGTTTACTCTAAATCTTTAGATGATCATATTACCCATGTACTCAATGTTTTGAGTACTTTAAGAAACGAATGTTTGTACGTAAATTTAAAGAAATGTAGCTTTTGCATGGAAAAAGTTAAATTTCTTGGGTTTGTAGTTTCATCTAATGGTGTTGAGGTTGACGAGGAGAAAGTGAAGGCTATAAAAGATTGACCTACACCTAAAAATGTAAGTGAGGTAAGAAGTTTTCATGGTCTTGCAAGTTTCTACCGTAGGTTCATTAAGAATTTTAGTACAATTGCTTCACCCTTGAATGAACTTGTTAAGAAAAATGTATCCTTTATATGGGAAAAATATCAAGAACCTTCTTTTAATACTTTGAAAGAAAAATTGAGTTCTGCTCCCTTGCTTGCATTACCTAATTTTGAGTCTACTTTTGAAATTGAATGTGATGCTAGTGGAGTAGGGATAGGTGTTGTATTAATGCAAAATCAAAGACCTTTGATGTTCTTTAGTGAGAAGTTGACTGATGCATCTTTGAGGTATCCAACTTATGACAAAGAGCTTTATGCTTTGGTTCGTGCATTGCAAACCTGGCAACATTATCTTTGGCCTAAGGAGTTCATTATTCATACGGATCATGAAAGTTTAAAGCATTTGCGAGTACAAAATAAACTCAACAGACGACATGCTAAGTGGTTAGAATTTATTGAAACATTCCCTTATGTCATAAAATATAAACAAGGTAAGGAGAACATTGTTGCAGATGCATTATCACGAAGGTATGTCCTCCTCAATACTTTGAATGCTAGGTTGTTGGGTTTTGAACACATAAAGGATTTGTATCAACATGACATGTTATTTGCTTCTTTTGTTGAATCTTGTGAAAAAGAACTCATTGTGGATAATTACTTGTTGTTAGATGGATTTTTGTTCCGAAAAGGCAAACTTTGCATACCATCTTGTTCCATCCGTGATCTACTTGTGAGGGAAGCTCATGGAGGTGGTTTAATGGCACACCATGGAGTTTCTAAAACTTATGATATGCTCTCTGAACATTTTTTTTGGCCTAAAATGAGACATGATGTTCATAAAGTTTGTGCTCGTTGCATAGCATGTAAACAAGCTAAGTCTAGGCTTCAACCACATGGTTTATACTCCCCATTACCGGTTCCTAATGGTCCTTGGATTGATATATCAATGGATTTTGTTTTAGGTTTACCTAGGACTAGGAAAGGTTATGATAGCATCTTTGTTGTGGTTGATCGATTTAGTAAAATGGCTCATTTTATTCCTTGTCACAAAACTGATGATGCAAAACATATTGCAGACCTGTTCTTTAGGAAAGTTGTACGATTGCATGGCATTCCTAAAAGCATCGTTTGTGATCGTGATGTAAAATTTTTAAGCCACTTTTGGCGTGTTTTATGGGGTAAGTTAGGAACTAAGCTAATATATTCAACTACTTGTCATCCTCAAACGGATGGACAAACTGAAGTTGTTAATAGAACCATGACTGCTATGCTTAGGGCTATTATTGATAAGAATCTTAAGACTTGGGAGAATTGTTTGCCCTTTATAGAATTTGCATATAATAGGGTTGTTGATAGCACTACTAAATGCACACCTTTTGAAATTGTTTATGGCTTTAATCCTTTAACCCCCCTTGACTTGTTGCCCATACCGTCAAAAGAGTTTGTGAATTTTGATGCAAATGCAAAGGTTGAGTTTGTTCATAAACTTCACAAGCAAGTGAAAGAACAAATTGAGAAACAAAATTCCAAGGTTGCCACCCGAATTAATAAAGGACGTAAGTTTGTCATCTTCAAGCCAAGAGATTGGGTTTGGGTGCATTTTCGAAAATAAAGATTTCCTACTCAAAGAAAATCTAAGCTTTTACCACGAGGAGATGGACCTTTTCAAGTTCTTGAGCGTATCAACGACAATGCTTATAAAATTGATTTACCAGGTAAGTACGGTGTTAGTACAACTTTTAATGTTGTTGATTTGAGTCCTTTTGATGTAGGTGATGGCTTTGATTCGAGGACGAATCTTTTTCAAGAGGGGGAGAATGATATGAACCACGACCAAGGAATTTTCATACCTGAAGGTCCAATTACAAGGACGAGAGCTAAGAAGCTACAACAAACCTTATACATTTATATTCAAGCTATGGTGAGCTCATCAAAGGAAATTCTAGAAGACGCTGGAGACCTCCCTTATATGTTGTGCAAAGTTGAGCTTCAAGAAAGAGATGAATTAAATGCACTTTAAGTTGCATTTAATGAACTCCACTGAATTTATGAAACTAGTCCAAGGATGAGTCAATAAGCACATTTTATTAATTGCATTATTTTATTATAGTTTAAATATTTGTTTGTCATATTTAAACTAGTTTTAAATATAGGAGTTAAGGTTATATTGTAACCCACATAGGTTATTATATTCCACCCTTAACTAGCCATTTTAATATGGAGGTTATGGGTATTTTTCATTTACTAGCCCATTTAATTTTGGAGTTATATATCACATAGGTTAAGGTTGTAAGGGCTATATAAAACCTTCTTTTCTTTGATTAGACATCAGATTTTGGAATTAAGAATATAATTTCTATTTTATCTTTGTTGAGAGCTAAACTTTCTTTGCAAATTCTTGTGTTTAGAACTTGCATGTAGAGTCATTCAAGTGGTATTGATCAAACCTCTTGTGAAGTGATTCGAATCACGAGTTTAGAAACGAGTTTTCTTTACTCTTTATCTTGATCATCAAGGTAATCCGTTCCATACTTTCCCTTGGGTTGATTTTCCATATCAGAGTCCTTTTGATGTAGGTGATGGCTTTGATTCGAGGTCGAATCTTTTTCAAGAGGGGGAGAATGATATGAACCACGACCAAGGAATTTCCATACTTGAAGGTCCAATTACAAGGACGAGAGCTAAGAAGCTACAACAAACCTTATACAGTTATATTCAAGCTAAGGTGAGGTCATCAAAGGAAATTCTAGAAGACGCTGGAGACCTCCCAATGTTGTGCAAAGTTGAGATTCAAGAAAGAGATGAATTAAATGCACTTTAAGTTTCATTTAATAAACTCCGCTGAATTTATGAAACTAGTCCAAGGATGAGTCAATAAGCACATTTTATTAATTGCATTATTTAATTATAGTTTAAATATTTGTTTGTCATATTTAAACTAGTTTTAAATATAGGAGTTAAGGTTATATTGTAACCCACATAGGTTATTATATTCCACCCTTAACTAGCCATTTTAATATGGAGGTTATGGGTATTTTTCATTTACTAGCCCATTTAATTTTGGAGTTATATATCACATAGGTTAAGGTTGTAAGGGCTATATAAAGCCTTCTTTTCTTTGATTAGACATCAGATTTTGGAATTATGAATAGAATTTCTATTTTAGCTTTGTTTAGAGCTAAACTTTCTTTGCAAATTCTTGTGTTTAGAACTTGCATGTAGAGTCATTCAAGTGGTATTGATCAAACCTCTTGTGAAGTGATTCGAATCACGAGTTTAGAAACGAGTTTTCTTTACTCTTTATCCTGATCATCAAGGTAATCCGTTCCATACTTTCCCTTGGGTTGATTTTCCATATCAAATATTGAATGAGAAACTCCATTATGTTTTTCTTCCTTGTTCTTTTGCGTACCGAAAGAATCAGAATATAGGAGATTTTGACGCTAAAGAATCAGAATGTTTTTCTTCCTTGTTCATATCAAATATTCGCCTTTTTTCTTTTTCTCCTACGTCTATGATTAGGATTTCTCAATCTCGTCTATTATCAAAACAAAGTGAAATGAACGATTACAAGATTGTGCGACTTCTTCCTTTCTTCAGGTATCTACAACAAAGGCACAAATTTGACAGGAATACCTGCACTTGTAGCTCCCATCATCACACCCATCTTATAGAATTTCTTTCTAATCGAGCATTTTGGGTGAGTTTTCCCCAATTCACACACGCTCGTTATTCTCATTTCGTCTTCGTGCCTATTTAGGACAGGACAAAGATTTTATGGAAGGTTTTTAGAACTTTTTGCCGAGCTCGAGCTTAGTGGAACTCTAATCTGCATAGTGCCCGGTGGAGGACCTGTGGACTATCTTGGAGGTATGATTTTTTCACCGCGGAAGGGAATCGTGGAAAAAGAGGACTTGGATAGCAAGTCTTTTTGAAAAAGCTAGTTAGACTATTATTATGGCTATTGATTGAATTATATTGCCCAGTAATTGTAATATGCCTATATCTGACGAAATGCTATTTATTTTAGGTTGTTATATTGCCTCAAACGGTGCTCCTTTGAATCCGATACCAACGGGTATCATCATCATCCCTCCTAGAACAACGTTATCCTTCAGAACTTTCAACCAGGAGAGCGGCGTTTGCTAAAACTCGAGCTCTTTCTTTCTTGCTTCGGATATGATAGAGTATTTATAGATGTTATCGGTATTCCCAATAATCTGGCTCGGTAATAGATCGCTTCTTCCAAACAAAGCACCCCGTTCGTTACGCTCGCAACAATTAGTTCTCTAGGTGAACAACATTAGACATTCTTCTGAAACCAACACTTTTGATGTTATTTGAGGTACGTACAAGAATTTAGAAAGGAATTCCAATCATTCTTCTTATACGCTCGTTCCAACCCTCAACTCTTCTAGGCTCATCAATACTGAATCAATCGAACTCTAACACTTGTTACACTTTTGGAAGACGGAAGACCGGGTCACCAGATCGTGATTTTTCGTCAATTCTCTACTTCGTAAATAAAGGATTTTTCCATAATGGCGAGGGCCAACCAACTATTAGAATATTAGTAAATGCTTCGGAAGTGTCCAAATCAGGCTTAGCTTCTTACCTTACTACTACATCCACTTGAACAATTAGAATTTGACTCTATTTTAGGTATGGTCTTTCTTTGGCTATACATCCATTTGAACAAAGAAACTGTCCAAGGCTAATTCTTGTGGGTCTTTCATCACAATAACTATGATGATATGGATGAGAAAATGCCAATTCAAATTAAATGTATTGAAAACGATGTTACTGCATGGAAATGAACAAATGCAATTTGAGGAAGAGCCCCTAATAAAGGTCCTAACGAATTCCTAAGCCTACAGACGTGATCTATCTTTTTCTATTTCTCACATTCTCAGATTTTCCATGAATGGATCCATTTGAAAACAATTAGATGCTGACAGAGAAAAGATTGGCGTTCTTTATTCCTTTCCTTCCTATTCAACAATAACGTACGAATAGTTCCTTGATTTTGACTATTGTTGAACCAACCCTTGCCTTGGAATAAATAGAAGAAAATGGATTGATATTGGTGCAGACTCATTATTAAAGATCAATCCTGAACTTGACGGATCGTTCATTTTTCTGATATACGAAATCTGATCCAGCTAGTGTGATGAAAAAGAAAGAAAAGCGCTTCCGGCCCAGGGATGTCCCCACATGGAGAGTTTTCCCCCCAGGGTATCTTTTCCATATATCGGGGTGGAAGATGGAATCGGGGCGATTGGCTACGAAGCCTGATGCAAGCCTTCCCCGGCGGAATTCATATTTCAGTAGAACCCGGAAGGTAGTTGCCCCATCTATCTCTCTTCCACCCTTTCCCGTGATATAGAGTTACGCACAATTCCGAAGGTAAAGGCAATTTCGGTTTATTCAAAAAAATGTTGAATTGTCAGCTAGCTCTTCCCCTTTCCCGGCTCACTCATTATGCAAGCAAGCAGCGGGTCAACGCTACACCGCTTTTCCATCAATTCCTTCCCTGTTTTGGGTCTCACTCCCACCTATTCCTACCGTCGAACGAGAGAGAGAGAGCGTATATAGTTCTTTGTTCATCCCTAAACCATATGGTTTGGTTTCTGACTGAATTAGCTCACGAGACAAAATAGGTTGCTTCATGCATGTTCCAGATTGTGGCTACGACTTTCTCCCCTGTCACCTCAACCGCTAATGCAATCATCCATCTACTTCCATTTTATACCCTCCCCTTCGTATCTATTGATCGCTATCCATTTTCCTTGCATCCATCCCGGGAGCAGAGCTAGCTATACCGAAAAAGATTGATTACAAATTGATATCAGTCTTCTATGTTCTCATCCTCCCTGTTCCCTAGAAACTTCAAGGCAACAAAAGGGGACGTAGGACGGAACAACGTCCAAGCTGTGACAACCCAGCAACAACAACTTGCTTCTCAGCAAAGAAAGTGAGACTCCCAAACAAACCTACCAGCAATCTCAAGTTCAGAGTAAACCATCTCCACGACAAGACTCCTTCCACTCCAATTAGGCAAATCTAATCTCTCTCCATCCCAACAACATCAAAATAAGCCAGCCACACCAGGTAGCTCCCATCGCTTCGACAGTCTAGGGTGCTCTCAACAGTCAAATTGGAAAGGTCAAAGAAATGACCTGCGTAGGCGTCGACAATTGACTACTTCTTTTGCGGACCGGGTTGTTCTTTTCTCTTTGACAAGTAAAGTTCATTAAAGATGATGGGCCTGCCCACCCGCCTCCAGAACCTAAGCGTCTAGGCTATATGACCCAACAAATCTCGAAAATGACATCCGGATATAGCACTAACATATGCGAGCTATTAGGCATTCTTTTTCAATAACTCGTTGAGGAGGAAAAAACGTCGATGGGAATTCGAGACAACCCCCAACATCCATCGCTGCTCCATCGAACCTCTTTCTTCACATAGTCCGAAAGTGGGTTCGTGAACCATGTGCAAAGAGGGGAGGGGGCAAGGCTCCCATGGAGAGCCAAGCGTCTTCAAGCATGCCAAAACAACAACAAGCTAGCCTTAATAAGACTGATCATCCTGTGCCAGCCACTCTGTTATGGAACAAGCAGTCTACGGCACCTAAACAACCGCTAGTGACGATTCCTTCTCCTATGCTTATGCCCATTTTTGTAGCACAAAATCCTCAACCATATTAACTCCAAACATTTCAGAAAAAAAAAAACCATCTACAACTATAAGTCAAGCTGCTTCGTTCCTCGAGAACCGCTCACCCCTTCACAGGAAAAGACTTATGTTACCCTACCTCAAGCAGCGGTGGGGGCGCCCATCAACATGGCGGGGAAGCCTAGCAGGACGGCTATCCCATACTTGGCTAGGCCCATTTAATTTAGGCTTGATGATCTTTGCATCAATACCCTTCCCTTGTGCTACAGCCAGGTCAATACCACCGACAAAATTCTCATTCGCAGCCTCTCAACCAACCTGTTGGGATTCAGCCTGCTTTTTCGAAGCCATCCTATTATATTATATCTCCTACAGACCCAACCTGTTGAAGAAAATCTTCCTGCCTGATCTCGATTATGGAACTTCTGTCCACTTCACAAGTCCGGCCGCCAAAGGCTAGCACAAGCGAGCGCTCCTATTTCCATTTCACCTGAGTGAGGGTTTGCAAGCTATGGTGGGCTGTCTATTTTCTCCCCAACAAATTACCTGAATTCAGAAGGATTTTGACCGCTATCCCCATACTCGACCCCTGCATGTGGAGCCCTTAGTCGACCACTACCAAATAAAGAGGGTCGTCGATCGAAACTAGTGCAGGATTTCATATTTGCATATTGAGTACAGCCAGGCAGTTGAATTTGGACCCTGAAAGGTTTGCTCCTCACTACAGCTGCTTGTGCATATGACGGGACCCCTCGAACCGCGCAAGGTATAGTAGTTCGACTGAATCTCTAAGTGGGACCCCTTGTTCGGTCAACTCTATTCCATGTACCGGATATACTACAATAAAAAATGTTGGTAGAATGACCTTGGATCCATGCCAACTTGGTTGTGGCATCCTCATATCATATCATTATCAAGTTTCCCATGAACATATGATGTCTCTACCTTGATAGCGCCCCCGTCAACCGAAGCTTCATTCGACGTTCAGTCCCTTCTCCTCGATCCTGTATTGATCCACAACCATTCTTGGTATCCTTTCTTTGGTGGATATCCCACATGAAATTCGCAATGAGGGTTCCTCCTCGAGACCACGTTGTTTAGAAAAAGGTGGGCTTGTGGCTACACTTCTTCGATTAGGCTACCACCCGGGGCTTGGTTTAGCTGAGGATGGTATTTCCTACCCGATGAGTCTCCCTCTTTGGTATAGGCTTTGACCCCAAAGTCCACTTTGAATTGAGAACGTCCCACTATTCATAGACTGAACACAGGTTCCACTGTGGAAAACCCCTCGCTACACAAGGCGTCACCGCATTTGTTCAGTCGGGTCGCCAAAGGGTGATTTAGGCTGATAAGCACGATTGACCAGAACTGGAGTCTCGGATTTAGCAGTTCCATGGCTGCATATTCAATCGAGCATATGTGACTAAGTTTCCCGTACTTAAGGTCGAGAAAGATTCTTTATCCTGACAGTGTCTGCTTCAACTTCACCCGTCACTCGTGTCGTGTAGTGTAGCAAGACTACAAATCAAGTCTCAGCAAGGAAGATTTTGGGCCCCAATGATAAAGGAACGGGCATTTTCGGGGACTAGTCCGCTTCCCATTACTCGACGAGGGAAATTCCTCGCACATAATTAAGGGAGCCATTGAAAGGTGACTGAAACACCAGAAACGGCGACTACTCGAGCTAATGATAGAGGCAAAAACACTTTCTGGCCAAGTCCCATTAATTGATCATAACGATATCGTGGAAATGCTGCTAAATCTTTCCGAAGTGAGAGAAGGAGGGAAGACGCGCTACAACTAACAGAACAACCAGCGAAAAAAGGCTAGCTAGTACAAGACAAGGTGCTGCTCGCTTTCTCTCAGCCACAAGTGGCTTATTTATGTAGTGGTCGACATTCATTCCTACGTGCTCCTCCTTGCTCACCGACTTCAGAATTGAAAAGTTCCCTTTTGATGTGGTCGTGACGCTTTGGTTACGAAGGTTGGCGGGGTCTAGGTTTATGGATGGATTCAGTCAACGAAAGTCCAACTCAATCAATATCAACAAGATGTCGTGACCGGTTAGGCTTGGGTAATTTTGTCAGAAAAGAAAGTAGGTTTCGTGGGTTCATTGATTAGTAAACCTCCGGTGCTGGTAAGGTCGGGACCGTGGTCGTCTGTCTCTAGTTTGCCGGCAAATAAGATCTTTGAGATTGACTAGCCAGCTGGGTTGGTTTGGCTATTCCTTTCTATTGAAAAGGAGTCAGCTGTCTGCGCAAAGTCACCTTCTTCTAGGCTTTGCTGGACGACACGACATTCTCGTTCAAATATAGGTCGGCCGTACTTGTGATGGTTCCCAAGGATCCAATATGACCACTTAGGTCTACGTTGCCATGATATTGTTCTATGGAAGCGGGCGTGTAGAAGTTCGGCCTGGTTATTTTTTGGTGTCGTATGGGAGGGATTGACCTTTCTAACGCATATTCAGTCATACCAGGATCAAACTCGTATGGGAGGGATTGACTCTCTCTCTATAAAAAAGAGCTTTCTGCATCTGGGGCGCAGGTTTTTATTAAACAACGTTCGACTTTCATGTGTATAGCATATAGCTAGCGTTCCTTCTTTCTGAGCCAGGATCAAACTCAGAGAGAGAGTATGATTGGGCCCTGCTGTGGTAGAACTTGGTGAACCGGGCATACTACTGAAATTCAGATTGATTCTCTCTGCTTCACTATGTAATGTAGTACGTTATATATTCTTTCTAGAAACTCAATCAAAATCAAAGCAAGCTAACTTCTTGCAACTACATCAACAACCGGGGGGAAATTCACTGGTCCTACCTACTCACGCTACGCTAATAAGGTTGAAAGAAAGGATGCATCGAGCAAGCCACGATTCTACTTAACTAAGCCCCGTCCTTGTACAAGGAGGAAGCCAATCCCACCAATTTGAATGACTTTGATTAGTAAACCCTTTGCTTTTAACATGGACGAAGGAGCTCAACAAACGTGACCGGGCTGCTCATGAGAGAGAGAATTTGGAAAACAAACAAACAAAGAAAGACCTCTTCCGACACGCAAGCCCTAAGTAAGCAAGCTACCTTGTCTTCTTTCTCAAAAGACCTTGATGGAATGAAAAGCAAAAAGAAGGAAACCCGTACCTGTTCGAACGAATGAATTTCTGAATGAAAAGTGCGAACCCAAACTAGCTGGGATTTTTGGGGTTACCTCGCAGCCCTTTCCTCCAATCGAGTTGCAGTTGGCCTTGTTTTAGTCAGAATCAGTCCCCAGGACTTTTAGTAGGTTCTTTAGTCTTTTCTCTCAAGAACTAGTACGCCCTGTTCTCGAAAGCCGAAGAGCAGCTAAACTAAGGAACTGGGAGATTAGGCGGCAATTGAAAGAGCAGCTCGAAAGCCCTTTGTTTAGTCTTTTTATCAAACTCACTCATAAAGGAAAGAAGGTCGGCCGACCGTTATGGCCAATTAAGTAAACCACGAGCAATTCGTCTACTTTGACTTACGACACCACTTTTTTCTTTCATAAAGGATCCAAAGAATAGAGAAGAGAAGAACTAGGCTTATCCGCACCCCATCCATCCATACGACACGATAGCTTCAGCAAAGAGTAGAGAGAGCTAAGCTATCATACCAATTTCCATTTTTTATAAGCAAGCGTACCTCTGGCCTACAATACACTAGTCTCAATCAATCTTTCTTTTCTGTGTGTTGGTTGTTCAATTTGAAGGTGGTTTCGCTCTTAGATATCTACTTGCCTTCCTTGTCTTTTTCTTAGATTTCAGAACGCTCTAAATCAGAGTACTCGATTCTTCTAATAAGCGAGAACATCTTTTCTTTTTCATTTTGGCAACAAGGGAGTAATTTGGAAACGCATTGTTTGGGTGGTTTACCAACGGAGGGCAACCCCCAGCAATTGAAAGAAAGAAAAGTAGCGAACGGTCAAAATGAGGATCTTTGACACCTCGATTGTCCGTAAGTCCTCTCTTGCGAATGAAATCAATTTAGCCAATGTTTTGTCCGGGGGTTCACTGAAGAAATGATTTGAGATTGAAAAAGAGCCTGAAATTGGCCTACACCTTCGCGTGAATATGTAACTTATGTCAAAGTGATGCGCCAACGTTTGCGTTGAGTCAAAACTAGGTTTCAATCCTAATTCGACATAACGGAACCTGAATTTGAGAAACAGGTGCGAAAGAGACTACAGGTAACTCAAAGCCCTATCCGTACCCGATCTCGGTCTCGGAGCGGTCAGAAGAGTCGGAGGGGGAGCTGACACCAGTTCTCACCCCCAACACTAGTACGGTCAGCACGACAACCTCGGAATCAGGTATACTTGATTTGACTAGGTTAGAGAAGATAATGGGAAGACTAATCTAAGAAAGAAGTAGAAACCATATCCACCGGCATGTCTGCAATGCGTTTGGCATTCCTCCAATCCCAAGTAGCTCCTTCGTTTTCCTACAATCCTCCGAACATTAGTTCTCCCATATCCGCCTTCATAAATCCACATCCCCTCCCAACAATTCATTCTTAAAATCCATATGCCATTCCCAATACCTATATTAGGTGGAAAATGATGCAGAAACTAAGTCCCGAAATTGGAATCTTTCTTTGGCCTCTCTTTCGAAATACGCTACTCCATGAGCCCCGTAACGAAAGGAGTACTTTGTCAATCCTCGATTCTCGGCACCATCGAGTTTCTTCCCAAACATCATCGTTATCTCAGCTCTCGCCATTTCAACCCATATCTAATGTAGCCCACAGCTCGCCCCAAACCCTACCCAGCTTTCCAGGCCATCCAATCTCCGTCATTCCACTTTAGCTCACCTCCAACCACCTAGCCCCTCTAGCTTATGGGCAAATCTCATTCCCCCAGCAGGGATGAACGAGTATGCAGATAAATAAAAGTTAAGGATTTTTGGAAGAAAACGCAAGGCATTGGCGGGTTTTCCACCAAATTCAGGGATTTTTCCCTTTATCTATCCTGCACTCGGTGAAAAGGAATTTGAAAAAGACAACAGAAAAGGTTGTCTCATCTCTCATCCACAAGCCTATTGTGCCGATGTCTGCCCTTTAGAGAAAGACGAAGGGACTATCATCCGATTGTCCCAGAAGAGTCTTAGGGGCCCTGCACTGAAATGGTGGTTTACGTCACTATCTCATTCTAAGTTAGCCTCGTTTGAGCAATTATCTCAAACGTTCATCGATCAGTACTCCTACAACTTAGATGTCAAACCAAAAAGATCTGATCTCGAGGCTCTAAGTTAGAAAGGTGATGAAAGTTTCAGTGCCTACGTAGGCAGGTGGAGGGCTGTCGCTGCCCAAATGCGAAGAAAACTCTTTGAATTAGACTCCATCAACTAGTTAGATTCAGGCTCTTTGGCTCATTCTTCGATTGCTGGTTATTTGATGTCACAGACCAAGACCCAGACCACATTCCAAAGCAGCACCTTTCCCCTTTTCCAAATTCTCATAATAATAAGGTAAGCTTTCAGTCCCCTCTCCTTTACAGTCTCGCAGCTTCGCCCCTCTCCCTACTTACTCAACCTCAATCCTGAACCTTTTCCTTCTTTCACTCTTTTTCCTGTAAGGACCATTAATGATTTTCTTGATGCCTCTCCCTATTTTTTGGGTTATTTTCCCGGTATTTAGGGTTAGAGGTAATTCGGAAGTCAAGACTCAACCTTAAACCTTTGACTCTATGACCTATTTTTGCTTTCATTGAACTCGGTAAACGAAATCACTACTTCACGAACCTGGACTATTCTTCTTGAAGGAGGTAAAGCGACTGAGGATTCCATTGACTCTCTTTCTTCTTTCACTCCTCTCCTTATTTTTTCTTTCATTTTAGAGGTAATTTAATAGATAGGCTAGCTGAGAATCATGTCAAGCTCTGGAACCGGAACCCCTATTCCCTTCAGTCAATGATTGTGAGTTAGTCTTGTTAACTGTAAACAAAGATGAAAGATTCATTCTAGTTTACGAACTAAACTCATTCCCCTTTTCCTGATTGAACTCTTTAACTCTGTCTTTGTCTTCGCTCCTTTCTTTACATGAGAGTAAATGAATGAAATCCTCTTCCTTCGTTCGAGTCTCCCTGCTTGGTTCTTTCTCCCTCCTTATGAATTCTCCTTTTCCTATTTCTTCTTTAACTTAACTGCTCTTTCTCCTGTCCCTGATTGAACTCGGTAATGAGGAAGTCAAGACTCTCGATGAGAATCTCCCTGAATTTAGTCTTTCACTGTAAACTAAGACTCAACCTTTAATGAGACTAAACCTCGTAAACTATCTCTCTCTCAATTGTCCCTATTCCTCTCTTGCTTGTAAACTCCTGAACCTTCTTGCTGCTTTCACTCCTGAATCGGAAGGAAAGACTCAATAAAAGATTAATGAGAGTGAACTCCTTGCCTTGTTCCGTTATTGTTTGTTATTCTTTCACTCGGGTTTCACTATTCAAACACGAGGTAAACCCCTGAACTACTGAACCTGATTTCACTCCATAACCTTTGACTTTATTACCTGACCAGATTTCACTGTCAACTCGGTCTCTTTGCTTTTCTTTGATTCTTCAGACTCAACAAATGAAAGAAAGATCAGCTCATTCACCTTTCCCTTCACCTCTATTCCCTGACCGGGGTAAAGCCACTAATTCATTGACTCTCTCTCCCGAATTTCACTGTCAAAGAAGAAAGCTCAAACCTTTTCCTTCTTTCTGTAGGTCTGTTCACTCCTTCCCATTACTGTCGAGTAAAGAAAAGAGAATTGATTGGCTTAACCTCAAACCTTTGAGTGATTGAACTAGGTAAACTTCTTCACTTTCAGAACCTTTACAGGAAAGAAAAGAAAAGAAGACGACGACGACGAAACCGACACCCGACACCCTTTGACAGATTGAACTAGGTAAACTCCTTAACCTCTCCCTCCCTTCTAAATCATAAGGGGAAAGACTCAAGCAAGATTCATTCTTACAGTTGTTCAAGAAGAAATTCATTAGCAGCTTTGAAAGACTCAACCTCAAACCTTTGACTGAATCTTCCTTCACCTGACGAGAATGACAGAAGGGAGACGAAAGAAAGATGAATGAGACGGAACTCCCTTTCCTATTTCTTCTTCTTCTTATTGATTGAACTGTAAACAAAGACTCTTTGCTTGAACCTGGACTAATTATTCTTCTTGAACGAGGTAAAGCAGCTGGATGATAGGAACCTTCCCCTTTGACTCTATTCTGGAACCTATTAACTGTAAACGAAGAGAAAGAAAGAGAAGAAAAATCACCTCTTTATAGGAGTAAAGAAAAGAAGACGACGATGAAACCGACACCCTTTGCTTTGACTGAACCTTCCTTCACCTGACGAGAATGGAAGAAGATATTCCTTTCTAGTCGAGTCAATGAATTCAATCCTACACCTGTGCTTTTACTATGTTTGAAAGAATCTATGAATTAGCAGCTTTGAAACAAACTGGAACCGAAACCGATATGACCTGACCTAAACCTATTTATTCACTGTAAACTCGGTAAACTCAATGACTTGTCCCTATTTTTTAGGGCATTGAACTCGGTTTGAACTATTCAAGCACGAACCTTAAACAAGGTAAAGGGTCTTCTTCCTTCTTTCATTCACTCTTGAACTCGGTAAAGCTTACCATTGTTGCGCTCCTCTTTATTCAAAGACAAGGTAAGTAAATAGGCTGGATGATCCGCTCCTATCCTTAACCTGAACCTATACGGTCTCGAATCTGATTCTAATTCTTCTTCTTTCTTTCATTGTAACCACCCTAGCTGGACTATTATTACTTCTGTCTGAACCTTCAAACACTCTTTTACTCGGTCTAAATAGAATAGAATAGGTGATATGAACCACGACCAAGGAATTTCCATACCTGAAGGTCCAATTACAAGGACGAGAGCTAAGAAGTTACAACAAACCTTATACAGTTATATTCAAGCTATGGTGAGCTCATCAAAGAAAATTCTAGATCAAGAGTAAAGAAAACTCATATCCGATCTTGATCCCGATGCTCTGATACCAAATGATATGGAAAATCAACTCAAGGGAAAGTATGTAACGAATTACCTTGATGATCAAGATCAAGAGTAAAGAAAACTCATTTTTAAACTCGTGATTCGAATCACTCCATAAGAGGTTTGATCAATACCACTTGAATGACTTTACATGCAAGTTCTAAACACAAGAATTTGCAAAGAAAGTTTAGCTCTCAACAAAGCTAAAATAAAAATTTTATTCTTAATTCCAAAATCTGATGTCTAATCAAAGAAAAGAAGGCTTTATATAGCCCTTACAACCTTAACCTATGTGATATATAACTCCCAAATTAAATGGGCTAGTAAATGAAAAATACCCATAACCTCCCTATTAAAATGGCTAGTTAATGGTGAAATATAGTAACCTATGTGGGTTACAATATAACCTTAACTCTTATATTTAAAACTAGCTTAAAAATGACAAACAAATATTTAAACTATAATTAAATAATGCAATTAATAAAATGTGTTTATTGACTCATCCTTGGACTAGTTTCATAAATTCAGCGAAGTTCATTAAATGCAACTTAAAGTGCATTTAATTCATCTCTTTCTTGAATCTCAACTTTGCACAACATATAAGGGAGGTCTCCAGCGTCTTCTAGAATTACCTTTGATGAGCTCACCATAGCTTGAATATAACTGTATAAGGTTTGTTGTAGCTTCTTAGCTCTTGTCCTTGTAATTGAACCTTGAGGTATGGAAATTCCTTGGTCGTGGTTTATACCAATAGGTGATTGAAGAGGAAGTCAAGACTACTCAACAAGAATGAGAGTGAACTACTTTTCCTATTGATTGATTCTTTCTCCTCCCCCTGACTGAACTTTGACTTTATTACCTGACCGGATTTCACTGTAACCGAGGTAAACTCTTCTTTCTTCTTTCACTCTTCTCCTGTAAGAAAGATGAATGATCCTGAACCTCTGCTTCTTTCTCTGATCCTGAACCTGATTGAACTCAGTCTTGAACAAGGTAAAGTCGCTGCAGCAAATGAATTTACTCTCCAAAAGAAAGTGTTTCAAGTCAAGACTCAACGCCGGTCCCTTCTCTGTTGCTTTCTTTTGATTCTGGGGACTCTGAAAATGAAAGAAAGATTTGTCCTCTCCCTATTTTTTCCTTCATTTCATTCTTGAGGTAAATTTCGTTATTGTGAGTTATTCGAAGAAGGTCAAGCGACTGAAGAGGAAGAAAAGCCAAGACTCAACATTAATGAGACAGATTGAACGAGGTAAACAGGATGATCTGAAGGTCAAGCTCCTTGTACTCTCTTCCCTTCCCTTCTTGAACAGTAAACTCGGTAAAGTATATTCTTTCAATTCATTCAATCTTGAACCGGAAAGTGTTGAAAGTCAAGAATCAAGCAAGAGAAGATTCCTGAGACTGAACTACTGAACTGAAACCCATTTATTCTTTCTTTCAATTCATTCAATCAATCACCGGAACAAAAACAGAAGAGGAGAGTCAAAAAGGGGTAAAGCTCCTGAACCTGAACCGGATTGAACTGTAATGTAAAGTGGCTGAGCTCCGGAACCTATTTATTCACAAACACAGTAAACTCGGTAAAGCGGCTGGATGAGAGGAAGGTAAAGCTCCGTAACCTTTGACTCTATTCCCTTTACAGTGTTAAGGAATTAGCTTACTTTCCAGTCGAGTAAATTCATTCAATCAGGCCAAGATGAATGAGAGCGAACGAACTGAACTCCTTCCCCTTATACTCAATTACCTGACCTATACCTATTTCCTATTTCTTCTTTCACTATAATCGAATTAAATGAAGAAAGAGAAGCTCATTCACCTCGTCACAATTAATGAGAGAGACTGAACTTCTTCCCCAGAACCAGAACCTTTTCTTTTCTGATATTCCTTTCCCTGCACTTTCCCGTCTCGTAAATGAATGAAATCGTTCACCTTCCCCTGACGAGAAGAAAAGAAGAAGAAGAATCAGAGAATGAATTTCTTGAAGAATCAACATTCATGATCCTGAACTACTGAACTTGAATCTTTTCCTCTATTCCCTTGCTTGCCTTATTGAAGGAGGTAAAGCAGGTAAAGCAGCTGAGGATTGAATTGACTCTCTCTGAACAGTAAATACTCAAGATGAATGAGAGTGAACTCGGTAAAGCTATTCCATTGCCTGAACTCAATAACTTGAAGAACTGTAACCTCTGTCTTCGTCTTCTGCCTTTGACTCTCCCTTCCCCTATGGATTCTTTCACTCAGTAAATGGGTTGGTTCATTCAGTAGCTCTTTTATTGAACGAGATCTCTTCTCTTTGCTTTTCTTTCCTCTCGCTTTCAAAACGAAACAACATTAATTATCCTTCGCTCCTCTCTGTCTGTCTTAGCCTTTCTAGCTTTCTTTTATTACCTGACCCTGAACCCATTTATTCTTTCATGAAATCAGGAACAGGAACCGGAAGAAGAAGAAGAATCAGAGAATGAAACATGAATGAGACTGAACAGTGTTTGAATCAATGAATGAAATCCTGAAATAGTCAATGAATTAGCTACTGAACCGATATTACCTGACCCTATTATTCATTCAGAATCAAATTCAATCAAGAGTAAATGAATGAAGAAGAGAATGAAACAAGAATGAGACTTCAAAGTATGTATAGGTTAAAGAATCATCATCATCTCATTCAAGAAAGAGAAGAGAAGCGACTGAACTGATATGTCCCTTCCCTGAACTACTGAACCTACATCTATTTATTCTTGAACTTCCAACACTCAACTCAAGATTAATGATCCTGAACCTGATTGAAGAACTGTAAACACTCTTTCTTTATGAATGAGACAGAACTACTGAACGAACCGAACCTTCTTTCACTCTTTTACTCGGTAAATAGAATAGGTCTTTGATTGAACGAACTGTAAACAAGGGAAATAGGGTCATTCAGTAGCTAATTCATTGACTCTCCTGTAAACAAGGGTTGAACTATTTTACGGTCTCGTTGCTTCGCTCCTCTCCTCTGATTCTTCTCCCTAATAAAATGATGAGAATTCCTTTCCCTCTTCCTCTCCCTTCGGTCTCGTTGCTTCTCTGACCTCATTCCCTTCTTTCTGTAGGTCTCTTTGCTCCTACAAAAACTCATACGGTGTGTCTCCTACTCCTTCACCTATCGGTCTCACTCTCCCCTCTCCTTTACAGGTTCTTCAAATTCCAATTTTTCTCTTCTTTACAGTCTCGCTGCTTCTCTTCTCCCCTCTCCTTTACGGTCTCTGATCTTTCTCCTTACTTAATTCTTGTTCTGGTTCGTTATTCTTTCACTTACAACTCTGTCTCACTGCTTCTCCCCTCTCCTTTCGAAACTCTTAGTCAAGCCCTGTAGCGCCCTTTGTTTGTAAAGGTAAGGCCTTAGTTTTCCCTATCAACCTAATAGGGTGCAGTGCTTTCTGTTTTTTGTTTGTGTGTGCAATAAGGTGATGGTTTGGGATAAAAGCCCCGTCTCCCTTCTAAAACATCGAGAAAGCTCTGCGAGCTTCCCCTTTCCTTTGCTCTATAGAAATGTATGGAAATGCTTGCCCGTTCTTCCTTCCTTCCAAGTCTTGGTCTTGTAGCAAGAACCTCGGCTTCGCTACTATTGGATCGTGAACTGATGCCGTATATCAGACTCTAACCACTGAGTTAAGTAGGTCAATGAGAGTTCCTATTCGATTCATTTCTTTTTTCTTCAATGGATCAGAGCTATGCTATTCAATAACTCCCACTAAGTGTAAATTGACTGGGTTCCAAACCTCACCCTTGAGAAAAAGATATGGAACTTCATTTCTTTCTGTCTCTCTGTTACGAGACAGCATCACGGTTGTTACTGTCACAGTCGGCGCTCTGCGTTCATGATACTGGGTGGGCTACCTTGATATTAAGGTGGGAAAGCAGTCGGGAATTGGCTGAGGGGAAGAGGAAGAACCTGACCTTTGATTATCTCTAGTGGAACAGGGGCGGTTGAAGAAAGTCGTCTGGAGATTCGAAACCCTGATCAATGCGCAATTTATCAAGATGAGATCATTATTTTCTTGGACATAAGAGGAGATGGGAGTAAGCGGGCGTTCTATATACTATTCAACCCCTTTATTATTCTTTCTTTCATTTTCTAGAAACTTGTGATGCACTTCTATAACCTTGACAGCAAAGTTCACTCCTTTGGTATTGAAACAACTCTTTAGCAGCAGAAATTTCCTTCTTCTTTACTGCTACAGTGGAAACCTTCCAATCAGAAGAAACTTCCTCTTTGGCTTTGAAGCTATAGAAAGAAAAAGGCTACTTACTAGCTTTTCGATAGGAGTTTGTGCGTGGGCCCAAGCTCTATAGGAAAGAAAATAGCATAGGCCAGCGGCTACTCTTTTGCGCTAGGAGTTATGTTATGGTCGTTTAGTTTTGCTTGCTTGAATTTAGGAGTGAAAAGGAACATCTTTATGAGATGAACATAATCGATAGATCTACTTTCTTTGGTTATGACAAATTGATATGAACCAAAAGACATCAATCATACAATATACTTCAAATGAAGATGTGAAGAAAAGGTTGTCAAAATTATCAAAAGATGTTTCAATTCATGCCACATTGAAGAAGAATGAAGTTTGATTGTTATAAATTTTGGGTGGGTTACAATTTAGAGTTATTGTATTTCATTTATGTATTTTAAGACTTTATTTACTATAGATTACAATTACATAATGGTTAATTATGGCCATTAAGTATGAATGTTACAACTCTTGGAATGACTTTAGTAGTTTCATTTTGAGGCTATATAAAGCCATGTATGTTGTATGTGTAAGGGACTTGAAAAATATAGTAAAAAGAAGCATTTATGCTCTTCTTTAGCCAATGGCTAAGTTTCTTTGCAATTCTATGTAGTTTAGGTTGCATGTAGAATCATTCAAGCTCGACATGATCAATCTTGCTTGTGGAGTGATTCGAATCTCAAGCAAGTGTTCTTGCCTTGAGATATTTGATCAACAAGAATCATTCAAGCTAGACATGATCGATCTTGCTTGTGGAGTGATTCGAATCTCAAACAATGTTCTTGCCTTGAGATATTCGATCAACAAGGTAATCCGAATCTTACTCCCCTTGTAGTGGTTCCTTTTCTTATCACAAATTCACTTGCTTTAGGGTCCTTCACAGAATCTCTGACCGTGCCCCTTCCTCAATGAGTCAGGAGCGAGCCATGCCACATTGCATGGGGCAGATAGTTGATTCTATGGAGAAAGGATCTAATTGATAGAAAAAGCACTGTAAAGATCCATTAGTCAGGTTTTTGGCCGATACAATCAAACCAGCTTACTTATATCATGCTATGCCTATAAGATCAAAATGAAGGAATCTACTTATGGATATGTAATAGGGTGGATACCAGACCATATTGAGCAGCGGTGTAGCATCAGATCCCAAAGACAGTCAGTCAGTCTTTTCCATCTTAAGAAAGAAAGGCTTTGTTAGAGGATTCTATATCAATTGATAGATGAAACCGAGATGATAGTTATCTTTCATCAAATTGTAAGGATAGTGGAATGGCTATGCTTTATTCTTCTTCAGGTGGGAGAAAAGATCAAACAGATTTCATTATTCAGCAAGAAGTTTGAAACTTATATAATTCACCTCTTTTGCTTATAACTCGAGAAAAAGGCTACTAGATCTATGAGAAATTTCATTCAATTAGATTCGATATGGTTTGGACAGCAAAAGAATTGACTCTTTGTTGGTTGAGTCGTATGAGGTAGGAAACTCTCAAGTACGGTTCTAAGGGAAGGAAGGAATTTACCTGCCTATTCTGACGAGGGAGAACAGGCCGGCCATTCGATAGGGAGATTCTGAAATTGCGGAGGCTTGATTCAATCAAGCCACTGAGTATTGGAAACAAACTATACTATATCAATGACTCCCGGTAATTCTATTGAAGCACAAAATTGGTTGAAGATCACAAGGCCGTTCAAATAAGAAAACTCTCTCTCTTTCTTTCATAGCTATTCCATTATATTTCACTATTATTATTAGTTAGCAATTTGTCTATTTATTATAGTTTGTTGTCCGCATCAGTCAAATCAACTAAAAGGGATCATTTCTCAAGCAGGGAAGAACTAAACAAGATCGTTCAATTTCCTTTGGTATAAGGTTAAACGATACAGAGATAGATTAGAGAATCCATTTGATAAAAAGCTAATTCTATTTATATAAAGGGTTGATAAGATTCAAAAGATCCGTTGAGCGCCTCTTGGCTATGGCATAATAGATCCAAACACTTGCCCTGGATCCACTCCCAGATCATAATTGCTCTAGTGAATAACTAAAACCAAAATGGAAGATAGTAGAGACAGAGAAAGAAACTCAGTATAAAAATCTCTCATAGGTTCACTAATTACTTCACTATTGGCGGGGCTCTTTGTATGTGTTGTCCGGAAAGAGGAGGACTCCAGGTGCATGAGTGATTATTCGTTAGCCGAAACCAGAAGTCAAAATTGGGGTAGATAGGGCGTAAAACCTTCTTTCGAGGAATGGGCCAGCCAGACCGGGTCATTTCTCTAGAACGAACAATAGCTAAGGGGATACTACCACTTGGATTGATTTGGAACCTTCCTTCATGTTGATGCTCACGATTTCGATAGCCATACTAGTTGGAGGAGATCTCTCGAAAAAAGTCTTTAGTGCGCATTTTAACCAGCTCTCCATCATCTTTCTTTCTTTGTTTGGCTGAGTGGGATGTATTTCCACGGTGCTCCTTTTCCAATTATGAAGCATGGCTAGGCGATCCTACTCACATTGGCCTTAGTGCCCTGGTGGTTTGGCCAATAGTGGGCCAAGAAATATTGAATGGTGATGTAGGCGGGGGGTTTCGAGGAATACAAATAACCTCTAGGGTTTTTCAGATGTGGCGAGCATCTGGAATAACTAGTGAATTACAACTTTATTGTACGACAATTCGTGCATTAGTCTTTTCAGCCTTAATGCTTTTTGCCGGTTGGTTTCATTATCACAAGGCTGCTCCAAAATTGGCTTGCAAGATGTAGAATCCATGTTCAATCACCATTTAGCTAGCGGGTCTGCTGACTTGGGGCTCTTTCTTGGGCGGGACATCAAGTACACCTATCTTTACCGATTAACCAATTTCTAAATGATGCTTGAGTAGATCCTAAAGAGATTCCACTTCCTCATGAATTTCTCTTGAATCGGGATCTTTTGGCGCAACTTTCTTCTAGTAAAGCGGAGGGAGCAACCCCATTTTTCACTTGGAATTGGTCAAAGCGGAATTTTTGACTTTTGGCAGAGGATTAGACCCAGTAACCGGTGGTCTATGGTTAATCGATATTGCACTCATTTAGCTATTACTATTCTTTTCCTGATAGCAGGTCTCATGTATAGATAGGACCAACTAGGGCATTGGTCAGGGTATAAAAGATATTTGAGAGGGAGGCTCATCAAGGTCCATTTACAGGCCAGGGTCATAAAGGACTATATGAGATCCTAACAACGTAATGCCATGCTCCATTATCTATTCCACCTAGCTAAGTTAGGCTCTTTCACCATTATTGTAGCTCACCATATGTATGCGATGCCCCCTTATCCCTAGCTACTGACTATGGGACACAACTTTCATGGTTCACACATCACAGTAGATTTCTCTTGGTGCTGCCACGCATGCAGGCATTTTTATGGATGGTAAGAGACTATGATCCAACTACTCGCTACAAACAACGATTTATTAGATCTCGTGGACTTAGGCATCGCGATGCAATCATATCACATCTCAACTGGGAGGGTATGGATATTTTGAGGCTTTCACAGTTTTGGTATATTCATAATGATACCATGAGTGCCTGATACCCCTATACAGGATACAAAACACCCATGCTTTAGCACCTAGTATAACGGCCCCAGGTCCAACAACAGGCACCAGTTTCACTTGGGGGGGGGAGGGGGGTGGTGATTTAGTGGCAGTGGGCGGCAAAGTGGCTTTGTTACCTATTCCGATAGGAGCCGCAGATTCTTTGGTACATCATAGTCAGGCATTTACGATTCATGTAACGGTATTGATACTCCTTCAAGGGGTTCCATTTTCTCGTAGCTCGCGTTTGATACCGGATAAAGCAAATCAAATCTAATTTTGGGTTTCGTTTCTGATAAGATATGGAACACACTACAAGGGGAGTAAGATTCGGATTACCTTGTTGATCGAATATCTCAAGGCAAGAACATTGTTTGAGATTCGAATCACTCCACAAGCAAGATCGATCATGTCTAGCTTGAATGATTCTTGTTGATCAAATATCTCAAGGCAAGAACACTTCCTTGAGATTCGAATCCCTCCACAAGCAAGATTGATCATGTCGAGCTTGAATGATTCTACATGCAACCTAAACTTCATAGAATTGCAAAGAAACTTAGCCAGTGGCTAAAGAAGAGCACAAATGCTTCTTTTACTATATTTTTCAAGTCTCTTACAAATACAACATACATGGCTTTATATAGCCTCAAAATGAAACTACTAAAGTCATTCCAAGAGTTGTAACATTCATACTTAATGGCCATAATTAACCATTATGTAATTGTAACCTATAGTAAATAAAGTCTTAAAATACATAAATGAAATACAATAACTCTAAATTGTAACCCACCCAAAATTTAGAACAATCAAACTTCACTCTTCTTCAATGTGGCATGCATTGAAACATCTTTTGATAATTTTGACAACTTTTTCTTCACATCGTCATTGATGTATATTGTATGATTGATGTTTTTTGATTCATATCATTCTCCACTTCTTCAAGAGAATTCGTCCTCGAATCTATTTGTGAAACTTTGCTGCAAAAAATAAGTTATGGAAATCCGATGGACCTCACAACACTCTCTCACGAGTATACACTGAAGGATTTTTGGGCCACTCTTTTTAAACTCAGTTACACAAATGAAGCTCTCATTCTCACCTCTCAAAATTTGTAATAGAGAAAATATTGAGTTTTTAATTCTGGGTCGATTAAAAACTAAAAAGATAAAAAATAAATAAAAATCAAATTGAGAAAAAAAAATGCAAAGGAAACATATATCCGATCTTGAGCCTGAAGCTCTGATACCAAATGATAAGAAAAGGAACCACTACAAGGGGAGTAAGATTCGGATTACCTTGTTGATCGAATATCTCAAGGCAAGAACATTGTTTGAGATTCGAATCACTCCACAAGCAAGATCGATCATGTCTAGCTTGAATGATTCTTGTTGATCAAATATCTCAAGGCAAGAACACTTGCTTGAGATTCGAATCACTCCACAAGCAAGATTGATCATGTCGAGCTTGAATGATTCTACATGCAACCTAAACTACATAGAATTGCAAAGAAACTTAGCCATTGGCTAAAGAAGAGCACAAATGCTTCTTTTTACTATATTTTTCAAGTCTCTTACACATACAACATACATGGCTTTATATAGCCTCAAAATGAAACTACTAAAGTCATTCCAAGAGTTGTAACATTCATACCTAATGGCCATAATTAACCATTATGTAATTGTAACCTATAGTAAATAAAGTCTTAAAATACATAAATGAAATACAATAACTCTAAATTGTAACCCACCCAAAATTTATAACAATCAAACTTCATTCTTCTTCAATGTGGCATGAATTGAAACATCTTTTGATAATTTTGACAACCTTTTCTTCACATCTTCATTGAAGTATATTGTATGATTGATGTCTTTTGGTTCATATCATTCTCCACTTCTTCAAGAGGATTCGTCCTCGAATCTATTTGTGAAACTTTGCTGCAAAAAATAAGTTATGGAAATACGATGGACCTCACAACACTCTCTCACGAGTATACACTGAAGGAATTTTGGGCCACTCTTTTTAAACTCAGTTACACAAATGAAGCTCTCATTCTCACCTCTCAAAATTTGTAATAGAGAAAATATTGAGTTTTTAATTCTGGGTCGATTAAAAACTAAAAAGATAAAAAATAAATAAAAATCAAATTGAGAAAAAAAAATGCAAAGGAAACATATATCCGATCTTGAGCCTGAAGCTCTGATACCAAATGATAAGAAAAGGAACCACTACAAGAGGAGTAAGATTCGGATTACCTTGTTGATCGAATATCTCAAGGCAAGAACATTGTTTGAGATTCGAATCACTCCACAAGCAAGATTGATCATGTCGAGCTTGAATGATTCTACATGCAACCTAAACTACATAGAATTGCAAAGAAACTTAGCCATTGGCTAAAGAAGAGCACAAATGCTTCTTTTTACTATATTTTTCAAGTCTCTTACACATACAACATACATGGCTTTATATAGCCTCAAAATGAAACTACTAAAGTCATTCCAAGAGTTGTAACATTCATACCTAATGGCCATAATTAACCATTATGTAATTGTAACCTATTGTAAATAAAGTCTTAAAATGCATAAATGAAATACAATAACTCTAAATTGTAACCCACCCAAAATTTATAGCAATCAAACTTCATTCTTCTTCAATGTGGCATGAATTGAAACATCTTTTGATAATTTTGACAACCTTTTCTTCACATCTTCATTGAAGTATATTGTATGATTGATGTCTTTTGGTTCATATCAGTTTCCCTTGTGATGGGCCGGGAAGAGGGGGGTAGATGTCAAGTATCCGCTTGCTTGGGATCATGTCTTCTTAGGGCTATTTTGGATGGACAATTCCATTTCAGTAGTAAGTAATATGCCTGCCATTTACGGTGGAAAATGCAGTCAGATGTTTGGAGTAGTGTAAGTGATCAAGGGATAGTAACTCATATTACGGGAGGAAACTTTGCGCAGAGTTCCATCATTACTATTAATGGGAGGCTTCGCGATTTCTTATAGGCACAGGCATGCCAGGTAATTCAGTCTTATGGTTCTTCTTTCTTCATTATCCGCATATGGCCCGTTCGTTTTTCCTAGGTGCTCATTTTGGTATGGGCTTTGAGTTTCATCTTTCTATTCTATAGGCGTGGTTATTGGCAAGAACTTATTGAATCCAGCGGTTTGGGCTCATAATCAATGAAAAGTTGCTCCTGCTACTCTCAGCCTAGAGCCTTGATTGAGCATTGTCCAAGGACGTGCTGTAGGAGTAACCCATCCATTACCTTACCTTCTGGGTGGAATTGCCACAACATAGGCGCTCTTTCTCTTCTTAGCAAGAATTATTGCAGTCGGATAATGGCTAGGAGGATTTGCATTATGGCACTAGGATTTCCAAGGTTTAGCCAAGGCTTAACTCAGGATCCCACTACTCGTGGTATTTGGTTTGGTATTGCTACTGCGCCTGACTTCGAAAGGCATGATGATATTACTGAAGAACGTCTTTATCATCATCTTTTTGCTTCCTTCGCATTTCGGGCAATTAGCAAGAATTTGTCTGTGTATACTTCCGTAAATCTCTTTCATGTAGCTTGGCAAGGCAATTTTGAAGCATGGGTACAAGCAAGACCCTTTCCATGTAAGACCTATTTGCAATTTGTATTTCATTTATGCATTTTAAGACTTTATTTACAATAGGTTACAATTACATAATGGTTAATTATGGCCATTAGGTATGAATGTTACAACTCTTGGAATGACTTTAGTAGTTTCATTTTGAGGCTATATAAAGCCATGTATGTTGTATGTGTAAGAGACTTGAAAAATATAGTAAAAAGAAGCATTTGTGCTCTTCTTTAGCCAAAGGCTAAGTTTCTTTGCAATTCTATGTAGTTTAGGTTGCATGTAGAATCATTCAAGCTCGACATGATCAATCTGGCTTGTGGAGTGATTCGAATCTCATGGAAGTGTTCTTGCCTTGAGATATTTGATCAACAAGAATCATTCAAGCTAAACATGATCGATCTTGCTTGTGGAGTGATTCAAATCTCAAACAATGTTCTTGTCTTGAGATATTCGATCAACAAGGTAATCTGAATCTTACTCCCCTTGTAGTGGTTCCTTTTCTTATCATTTGGTATCAGAGCTTAAGGCTTAAGATCGGATATATGTTTCCTTTGCATTTCTTTTCAATTTGTTTTTATCTTTTTAGTTTTTAATCGACCCAAAATAAAAAAAAAAAATCAAATATGGGCTCTACTAGAAAATTTGAGAGGTGAGGATGAGAGATTCATTTGTGTAAATGAGTGCAAACAGAGTGGCCTAAAATTCCTTGAGTGTATACACGTGAGAGAGTGTTGTGAGGTCCTTTGTATTTCCATAACTTATTTTTTGCAGCAAAGTTTCACAAATAAATTCGAGAACGAATCCTCTTGAAGAAGTGAAGAATGATATGAACCAAAAGACATCAATCATACAATATACTTCAATGAAGATGTGAAGAAAAGGTTGTCAAAATTATTAAAAGATGTTTCAATTCATGCCACATTGAAGAAGAATGAAGTTTGATTGTTATAAATTTTGGGTGGGTTACAATTTAGAGTTATTGTATTTCATTTATGTATTTCAAGACTTTATTTACTATAGGTTACAATTACATAATGGTTAATTATGGTCATTAAGTATGAATGTTACAACTCTTGGAATGACTTTAGTAGTTTCATTTTGAGGCTATATAAAGCCATGCATGTTGTATGTGTAAGAGACTTGAAAAATATAGTAAAAAGAAGCATTTGTGCTCTTCTTTAGCCAATGGCTAAGTTTCTTTGCAATTCTATGTAGTTTAGGTTGCATGTAGAATCATTCAAGCTCGACATGATCAAACTTGCTTGTGGAGTGATTCGAATCTCAAGGAAGTGTTCTTGCCTTGAGATATTTGATCAACAAGAATCATTCAAGCTAGACATGATCGATCTTGCTTGTGGAGTGATTCGAATCTCAAACAATATTCTTGCCTTGAGATATTCGATCAACAAGGTAATCCGAATCTTACTTCCCTTGTAGTGGTTTCTTTTCTTATCATATTGCCACATCCCCAAGGATTAGGACCACTTTAGCTGGGTCAGTGTAATCTTTATGCTCACCCGATTCAAATAATCATTGATTTGGTACTGCCGAAGGAGCAGGAACTGCCATTCTAACCCTTCTTTCTCTAGGATTCTCCATCCGCAAAGTTTCTAGCTGACTTATATGGCTCATCATCATTTAGCTATTGCATTTCTTTTTCTTGTTGCTGGTCATATGTATAGATAGAACTAACTTCGGGATTGGACAAAGTATAAAAGATCTTTTAGAAGCACATATTCGGGGGACGATTGGGGCGTGGACATAAAGTTATCACACAATCAATAATTCTCTTCATTTTCAATTAGGCCTTACTTTAGCCTCTTTAGGGGTTATTAGATTACATTACTGACTTCCTTGGTAGCTCAACACATGTACTCTTTACCTGCTTATGCGTTCATAGCACAAGAAGACGACTCGACTACTCTACTCAAGCTGCGTTATATACCCATCACCAATACATAGCAGGATGAATTATGACAGACAGGAGCTTTTCCTCATGGAGCTATATTCTAGAGATTACAATCCCAAACAGAATGAGGATAATGTAATGTATTGGCGAGAATGTTAGACCATAAAGAAAAGAAGCTATCATATATATATCCCATTGAAGTTGGGCCAGCCTTTTTCTGGGGGGTTCCATACTTTGGGGCTTTACGTTCGTTCATAATGATGTCATGCTTGCTTTTGGTACTCCGGAGAAAGAAATCTTAATCGACACCCATATTTGCCCAATAGATTCAATCTGCTCATGGTCAAACTGAATATAGGTTCGATGTCCTTTTATCTTCAACAAGCGGCCTGACGTTCAATGTTGTTAAATAGTAATGCACTATTCTTCACAATAGGGCCCGAAGACTGATTGGTTCATCATGCTATTGCTTTAGGGTTACATACAACTACATTGATCTTAGTAAAAGGTGTTTTAGATGGACACGGTTCCAAATGAATGCCGGATAAAAAGGATTTTGGTTATAGTTTTCCTTGGTCTGGGACGAGGTGGTACTTGTTATATTTCGGCTTGGGACGCCTTTGGCCGTTTTCTGGATGTGAAATACCATTGGTTACTTTAGATTGGCACTGGAAGCACATCACATTGTGTATGGCAGGGTAACGTTTCACAGTTTCATTCATCTTTCACTTACTTATTTGCTGAGATGGTTAAGAGATTCTTTATGGTTAAACTCTTCACAACTTCTCAATGGGATAATTAGAATTAATCCTTGTTGGTATGAATTTTATCAGTCCGGGGGCGCGGTTGTTCTTATTTGGACATCTTGTTTGGGCTACTGGATTTCTATTATGAATTTCCTGGCGGGGGGATATTGGTAAGAAGAATTGATTGAAACTTTAGTGTGGGCTCACGAACGCACACCCTTGGCTAATTTGATTTGAGAGAGAACCAACCCAATGGCTCTTTCTTTCCATTGTGCAAGATTTGTTGGATTAGCCCCCTTTTTCGTAGGTTATATATTGACTTATGTGGCTTTCTGCCTCTACATCAGGCTAATTTGGTTCATTTTGTATGTGTTGTATCCTATCAAATCTCATCTCTTTGGAGAAGGGGATTTTCTTTCTTATATTTCTACATCTAGGATCTGACTTGTATCATTGATACTACTAGGAATGGAATCATTATGGCAAGGAAAAGTGTAATAGGGAGAGGGAGAAGAAGAGGGCAAAATTGGAACACAAATCTGATTCGTCCATCCTTAAAAACAGAAATAAGCAAAGTTCCATCCTTGAGTGAGAAATGGGAAATTCATGGCAAGTGACAATCCCCACCGCGTAATAGTGCACCCACACGTCTTCATCGACCGACGTTGTTTTTTCACCGGAAGACCGAGAGCTAACGATCGAGACTTTCTTTGGGCTATCTGGACACATACTGACTTATACTTCGGGAAATGGTTCATGCATGCTTGTTGCCTGGGGGAAGGAAGAAGATCAAGTAAGGATTCAAATAGCCCTTTTTATTCGTTTCTATGATCAGGACCCCCTTTCTTTCTTTCTTTACCATTCTCTGTATAAATCTTGACTATTCTAATTGTAAAGATATGGTTATAGGGGCGCGCATTCAATCTTTCTTTGTCTATTAGTTCACAGTTCTTCTCTTCGCGAGGTGGAGCAGCTTGGTAGCTCGCAAGGCTCATAACCTTTCAGTCATGAGTTCAAATTCTGTCTCCGCTAAATCTCATTCTTTTGTCTCAAAAGAGGTTTCATCTTGGTAACTATAATGACTATTAATATTAGCTTTGTTTTCTTTACGGATGGGAGGAAAAGAATTAGGGGAGGGTCGTTTCATTTCATTTTTGTATCAAGAACGAAGAGGTTCAAGAGATAAGAGAATTAAGGATACCCACCAACCAACCAGACTAATCCCATCCATATCGATGTACCGAAAAATATTACTTGTTCGCCGACCAACCCCCAGGAGAAGCAAATGCAACTAACCAGTAAGATTATTGAAGTACTAATTAATGAGCCAATTGAAAAGCTATAATCATGCTTCTCTTCTAATCCTCCATATTATTAAAAAGACTATTTGATCCCTTGACCAGTCAGCCACCATTTTGATAAAATGTACCAGGTAGAGATTGAAATGTATTCTTCTATATTACTTCCTTCTTTTTTAAGACTTGAGCATGTATGGGATTCAGGGTAGTAGTCTTTTTTTCATTCAGAAATAAGGGGGATACTCGATCATATATATCTAGATCCATATAAATAGACTTCTAGATTTACGCCTGAGATACAGTCAAGACTATAATGGTATCAACTTATATGTCAATGTTCTATTCTATTCGGTGGGATGGAATATAAAGAAAATGGAAATTCTCTTTCGGAGAGATGGCCGTGTGGTTGATAGCTCCGGGCTTGAAAACCGGTCTGGTATAGTGTTCGAAATAAAGAACTATCGAGGGTTCGAATCCCTCTCTGTCCTTTTTCTCGGCAAATAGATTCTTTATTTGATTGGGTTTGTTTCCCCGGCTTAGTATCATAAAGGGGAATGGCTCGGCTAGGTGGGATAGATAGCCCAGCCAAAATAGAAAACAAAGAGTAGATAGAAATGAAGAAAGGAAAAAGGAATTGATCGTTTGAACCTGTTCTTTTCATGACGTGAATAGGAAGAATCCTAGAACAAAATGAGAGGTAGCTAACCAACTTCTAGGAGAGACATAATTGATTGCATGAATTTCGGTAGCTACGCCACCCCCGGAATTGAAAGAACCTAAAGGAGCGCATGGGGCATATATTCTGCAGAACGTCGTTCTTGCCAAGGTTGTACATCTTTGCTTGCCTACTCAAGTCCAAACCATTAGGCCCCCTTACTTAGTGGTTCTAACCAAGGAGCACGCGGATCCAAAAAACGCATAGTCTCTCCCTCCCCCCAAAATGACTTTTACCAGCGGAGAACGCATTAGATATTTACCGAAACCAGTAGCAGTAGGTCCTTGATCCAACCTTAGCTCCAAGACGTTGGTCTCTAACTAGAAACGGAAATGCTTGAGCTTGAGAAGTGAGAAGCTTCGGGTCCAGTCGGCCCGTAAAACTCACTCGGATAAGTATTATTGAACCAGACAAAACAACAAGCAATAAAAGCCAAAACGGATAAAGCACCTAAACTATAAGACAAGTAAGCTACTCCAGACCATACAAGGGCGAGCCCATGCAAACGGTTTAGTTAAGATATGCGAAATTCCTTCCCCCAAGTATACAAATGGAACCTAACCATACATGCCCCCCCAACCAACTATATCTTTCAAATCGTCCACACTAACAATCCATCCTTCTCTCTCTCTCCCTCAAAAGGTTGAGTAAATAACCAAATATCACAGGCTAAGGGTCAAGTTGGTAATTTTTCTTACATCTCCTCCCCCCGGAGCCCAGGTATCATATTTACCTCCAAAATCAGGTAAGGAGCTTTGAATACTAGAAGAAAAGCAAGCACCTATACCTAACAAAATGAAGTGAATACCCCAACCAAATGGTAGCCATTTTCTTTCTATCTATCTTTCCACACATAACCGAAGAAGGGAAAAGATTCTTCAAGGATCTCGGGTCCCAGAAGTGCATGATACATAGCGCCAAAACCCAATACTACAGACGGAGGAAATTCAGTGAAGTACTCCAGACGGACACAAAGTACGAAAAGGTGTCTATAACTTCTCCACCATGACCTACGCCCCAACCTAGAGTAGAGTTAGAGTAGCTAGGTGGGGAAGTGAAGTCAAATTCATCCTTGTTCATGCATGGGCTTCTTTCTCAGGTACGAAATGAGCCATTTTGAATAGGTTCATTGCTCCGGCCTAGAATACGATTAATCAGGCATGGGCTAGATGAGCCCCCAGTAGTTTACCGGATAAATGGATAAGTCGGGCATTCCCAGCACACCAAGCGAAACAAATCGGTTCTTGGTCATGACACCAGCTAGAAAGTTCCATTAAATAAAGAAAGAGCCTTTCCCCGGGGTATAGAACCTCCTCAGGGAATATAAGGTGTTTTCATGAGGCTGATCTTGAGCCGCCATCCAAGCACGAATACCTTCGGTTAAGAGAAGATTCTGGGTATAGTAGGGTATAGAAAGTCTCAAATTCAGGATCTTCCCTTGCTACACGGATTTCCTGAGAACCGAAGTCATAGGCACGTAGGTTCAGGGCCAGACCAACTACTCAAAGAGCACTCGGCCATAAAGCGTTACTGGTACAAATAACATAAATAAATGTAACCAACCTTTAGTGAAAAAAGCAACCCCAAAGATTTGGTACCAAAAGCGGTTAGCAGTGACCATTGAATAAGTTTCTTCCTTCAGCTTGAGTTGGGTTAAAAGCACGGAATGTATTTGAAGCATCATCACCATGTTCCTTCAAATATGGGATTTTCTACGGTAGCACCATGAATAGCGCATAGCCGAGCAGCGCCCAATACACCCGCAACCAACTCCCATCATATGAAATGGGTTCAATGTCCAATTATTTCATTCCCGGGAAAAGTAGGATGAATCGAAATATAGTTGCTACACCAAAACTAGGCACAAAGAACCAACCAGACTGACCTAGTGGATCAATCATCAGGAATACGGAAACAAACAAAGCAATTGAACAAATCGAGCAAGTTCAGACGTACCATGAAACCTATTAGTCCGAACCGTGGAGAGAAACAAAAGTCCACAGACCACCTAATGGTAATGGACACCAAGGAGTCAAATCTATCTCCTTGTGCTTCAGGCCCCATAGTAACAACAAAGAAAGAGTGTGCTAAACTATTAGCAGGAGTCGAAACAGCGGCGGTTAAGAAGTTGCATCCTTCCAAACAAATAGAAACTTGCCCATCCATATGGTTAGGTATACCATTAAGTTACAAAGGGTGTACCTGTAAACCAACCTCCTACGGCAACAAAATAGGCACAAGGAAAGAGCAATAGACTGGACCAACCTACAAGACCGAACCGGTCCCTCCGTAACGAGTCATCCATAATCTCGAAGAAGAAATCATTTGAGTCTTTGGTCAATTTACCAACGGCTATAGTCATAGTGGATCTTCCTATTCAACTAACGTGAACTATTTTCGAACACCTCATAGCATAGCAAGGGCCTTCGAGTCTATCATTTCTGTCTGATTTCTACTGTCCCTTCTTCTTTCTTTCTTTCTATCTAATGGGTTTTGAATATCTAAATCCTTTTTTGATTGGTCCATAACCTGACCTAGATCAATATTATTCACTCAATATTGTACTGCTGGTAAAGTAAATTCAAGTCTCGTTCTCCTTCTCCTTTCTATTCTTCGTCACATCGTTGGACCATCAAAGAATATGGAAAATCTTTGGCACATAGATTGATCTTATCCTCTATTATCTGATCTTCTCTGTTTGTTTGGAAAGGGCTCATATGTTATGACTTGGAATAAAGGTTTCTCTGTGAAGAAAGGGAAATAGCCATCCAATTTTCCTATAGAACGTCTACAACCAAGAGGATTGAATCGGAAATCTCGTCGGATTCCTGTATGTGGGCCAAATCAATATGAAAATGCAATCAAAGGGATCCACTGTTCTAATTTCATCCTTATCGGATTTGAACCGATGACTTATGCCTCACCAAGGCGTTACTCTACCACTAAGTGAAAAAGGCCGGCCTATTTGATTCAATTTCTGAATAAGCCACTAGCCCCGCCCAATGAGTTGCATGTATATAATTATTATAAATGAGAAGAAAGAATGTACATAAATGGATCTTATCCACTCGCTCATTCATGAACGGAAAATGGGATTACTCTATCTACTGAGTATATGTAAAATGGTTTATTTATGGATATTGGATTTGATCAATTCATTGTTTCATCATAAGACCGAGCCTAATTCAATTGATGAGCCCCACCCTAACTCAATTCATTTGATTGAGACATGTACACCCACGAATTGAATATGGATCCATTCACCGAATCATTGAGAAAGCAATTAGACTTGGATGGCGAGAACCCCATTTGAAATAACTTGTTGATCCCTATCCCTCTCTTCCCCAGTTAGTTCCTACCTCCTTTTCTTTCCTTTTCTTTGTCTTTCTTTGTTGGCTTAGTGTGATATCGAAATATACCTACCTAACTTTATCTTACCAATGAGTGAATCAATGAGATTAAGTATGAGAAATTGAGTTTCATCCCATTTATAGCATATGGGAAACCACCAATAACTTCCGGAAGGAAGGGTACTAGCATTCGAATTATTTCAATCAATAAAAGAATAATCTAGTTAGAATTCTATGGAATAATGATAGACAGAAAAATCCTTACGAATTGCATCATATGAGTCTATTCTATTTATACTTTTCGGATAGTCTGAGTATGATGGCAGTCGGGCAAGTATGCCCCCATTGTCTAGTGGTTCAGGACATCTCTCTTTCAAGGAGGCAGCGGGGATTCGCCTTCGCCTAGGGGTAGGGTACTCCGAAAGGAAGTGGATCATGGATTATGAATAAGCTTGGAATGGATTCTTCCCAGGTCAATGCGAGAGCGGTTAATGGGGAGGGACTGTAAATGGCAATATGTCTACGCTGGTTCAAATCCAGCTCGGCCCACTAATTCACGTATCCCACCATAAAATGATATGTTCCATTTGTCCTTCGCCAGAACTGCTGGATATGAAGGAAGGAATATTAACCCCTCCCTCTTTTTTGATTGATTGCCAGATAGATGGATTATCAATCAATTTGACAATAACGACTATGAATCCATGCTCCTCTTACTAAAGTAACTGTCTCCACGCATATCAATCTATTCCTCGCGTCTCTGTCTGGTAAAATATGCCAATTCGAATAAAAAATCTACATGAAAAGGTTTGAAGGAAATGAAATCAACATGTACACTTGATTTCCCCAGGATTGTAGTTCAATTGGTCAGAGCCCTGTCAAGGCGGAAGCTGGGGGGCCCCGTCAGTCAATCCCGATGGATCCAAATCCAATAAAAACTAATAGGGCAATTTCCATTTCTTCAACGAGTATTGATTGATGGGAGAAAGCCATATGTGCCAGATGCGAATTACCGCAATTATTGGTAGCATCATATTCCCGATTCGAATGAATACAGTATTGGGTCTAGTTGATTGGCCCGATTTAGCTAATGGAATAGAGTACTATACGTTTCCGGGAAGCACATACACAAAGGAAATTTAGACGATACACAAAAAGAAAGGAGTGACGTCAACTATGATCTAACTTTAAGTCTGAAAGCAAGCAAGCAAAATATATACGTTCCGTTCAGGCTCCGATTTTGTGTAACCTCAATTAGTTAGTCAATTCAATTACTAAACTACTTGGAATTAGAAATAATCTATCTCATTCTAATCTCACACTGAACTTTTGATATATACGTCCCACTACTAATGAAAGGTAAGAACATATTAATACAAACAAGGATCCCCATCTATCTCTCCTAGTGAGGGAATTCATCATTTTAGAAAGTTTCCGTTTCGGATTTCATTCTTTTTTTTAAGAAGATTTGATCAGTACACAAAAAGGGGTGACGTTCGAACCTACCTCCTTTTCCTTTTTAGAATTTCGCAGTGTGTGTTTGCTTGAGTTTGTTTATAAACTGAGGGTAAAGGTAGTCAATCTGTCTGTTGAGACTGAATCAGCTAATTGCATTGGACAAGAGGGCAGTAGATTATAGAAAAGCAAGAATGCAACAAATGAGAAAGAAAGAAATGACTGAGATGATCTTCCTATCAAAACTGGAACGATGAGATTATCGAAGTCTCTATTCTCGCATTTATTGCTACTACACTATTCATTCTAGTTCCTACCGCCTTTTAATAGGCGTAAAAACAGTCAAAGTGCTGAATTTGAATTCATCTTGCCTGTCTATAGGGATAAGTAAGATTTGGATTACCTTGTTGATCGAAATCTCAAGGCAAGAACATTGTTTGAGATTCGAATCACTTCACAAGCAAGATCGATCATGTCTAGCTTGAATGATTCTTGTTGAACAAATATCTCAAGGCAAGAACACTTGCTTGAGATTCGAATCACTCCACAAGCAAGATTGATCATGTCGAGCTTGAATGATTCTACATGCAACCTAAACTACATAGAATTGCAAAGAAACTTAGTCATTGGCTAAAGAAGAGCACAAATTCTTCTTTTACTATATTTTCCAAGTCTCTTACAAATACAACATACATGGCTTTATATAGCCTCAAAATGAAACTACTAAAGTCATTCCAAGAGTTGTAACATTCATACTTAATGGCCATAATTAACCATTATGTAATTGTAACCTATAGTAAATAAAGTCTTAAAATACATAAATGAAATACAATAACTCTAAATTGTAACCCACCCAAAATTTATAACAATCAAACTTCATTCTTCTTCAATGTGGCATGAATTGAAACATCTTTTGATAATTTTGACAACCTTTTCTTCACATCTTCATTGAAGTATATTGTATGATTGATGTCTTTTGGTTCATATCATTCTCCACTTCTTCAAGAGGATTCGTCCTCGAATCTATTTGTGAAACTTTGCTGCAAAAAATAAGTTATGGAAATACAAAGGACCTCATAACACTCTCTCACGTGTATACACTCAAGGAATTTTAGGCCACTCTGTTTGCACTCATTTACACAAATGAATCTCTCATCCTCACCTCTCAAATTTTCTAGTAGAGCCCAGATTTGATTTTCTTTATTTTGGGTCGATTAAAAACTAAAAAGATAAAAACAAATTGAAAAGAAATGCAAAGGAAACATATATCCGATCTTGAGCCTTAAGCTCTGATACCAAATGATAAGATATGGAACCACTTCAAGGGGAGTAAGATTCGGATTACCTTGTTGATCGAATATCTCAAGGCAAGAACATTGTTTGAGATTCGAATCACTCCACAAGCAAGATCGATCATGTCTAGCTTGAATGATTCTTGTTGATCAAATATCTCAAGGCAAGAACACTTGCTTGAGATTCGAATCACTCCACAAGCAAGATTGATCATGTCGAGCTTGAATGATTCTACATGCAACCTAAACTACATAGAATTGCAAAGAAACTTAGTCATTGGCTAAAGAAGAGCACAAATTCTTCTTTTACTATATTTTCCAAGTCTCTTACAAATACAACATACATGGCTTTATATAGCCTCAAAATGAAACATTCATGCTTACCGGCCTTAATTAACTATTATGTAATTGTAACCTAAAGTAAATTAAAAGTCCTAAAAACTCTAAATTGTAACCCACCCAAAATTTATAACAATCAAACTTCACTCTTCTTCAAATGTGGCATGCATTGAAACATCTTTTGATAATTTTGACAACCTTTTCTTCACATCATCATTGAAGTATATTGTATGATTGATATTTGTTGATAAGATAAGGAACCACTACAAGGGGAGTAAGATTTGGATTACCTTGTTGATCGAATATCTCAAGGCAAGAACATTGTTTGAGATTCGAATCACTCCACAAGCAAGATCGATCATGTCTAGCTTGAATGATTCTTGTTGATCAAATATCTCAAGGCAAGAACACTTGCTTGAGATTCAAATCACTCCACAAGCTAGATTGATCATGTCGAGCTTGAATGATTCTACATGCAACCTAAACTACATAGAATTGCAAAGAAACTTAGATTTGATCATGTCGGGCTTGAATAATGCAAAGAACTGTCTATGGATTTACTACACTTCATTTGCTTTCTATTCCTACTAATTTCCTTCTAATATTTTTGTGAGTGAAGCATTTAGATTTGATCAAAACATTTCAAAAGGAGGTGATCACATTAAATAGAAATAACTAAATAAATACTTAATGTATTTCTGGATGATTAATTAACCATTTATAATCACGTACATTTATTTATTTTGATTAACTAGAAATTAAAATTAGATCTAAATAATATAATATCTGAATATTTATAATTCTACTTTAATAATTATCTTGGAATAAATGAATTAAATAAAACCATAAAACTTTTAAATTTATCTTATATATGGTAATTTATTAATTAATTAAGGATTGTTATTATTAATTATAACTTTAATTCTAGAAAGGAAAATACTTTAATAAAGTGTCCAAAAAATAAAAAAACCTTCAATAAAATAACATAATGAGTATGAGTACGTTAATAGTCAAAGTTAGCAAGGTTGAGAAAAGTTTTAAAATTGTGGTAAATAATAATGAATGCTATAATTTTCATTTTTAAACAAAAATCATATCAAACCACGTTTTAGAACACAAGGGTAACTTCAAAATTGTTAAAATCATTTGAAGTTCAAAATTATTTTAAAACATATTTTAATCATTCAAATAACCAATTATTATTTAACTTTACATTTCATAAAAATCGATTTTGAATATTTATAAGAATATCAATTTTGAATATTTATAATTATGTTATTGTCATGACCCAATTTTCGAGGCTTCAAAAAACAGAATCGTGACTAAAAAGACGAAATCGAAAACAAATAAAATTAAAAAGAAAATAAAATAAAAGATAAAAATCAGATAAAAATTAAAACAAGAAAAGGAACGGTATGAATATTTCATCAGTTTTATCGATGATTCTTCAAGGTATGGCTATATTTACCTAATGCATCACAAGTTTGAAGCTCTTGAAAAGTTCAGAGAGTATAAAGGTTCAGAATCGATGAGGAAAAACTAGGTCATCGAATGAAAAGAAGTTCATGGTTAGCTCAAGATTAAGATCGAGTTACCTAGGTCATCGAATGAAAAGAAAATCAATCTCAATAGTAAATGACATTATAAAGTGAGAGTAATTTTCTTCATGGTCCGATCTTATGCAATACTCATTACATAGGACGCCCCCACTCACATGTCTCCGCATGTACAATTTAGTGATCACATTGTTTATGTCATATACAAAAGTGGGCCACATCCATAATGTCCCTAGGATAAGGTACTCAGCCATATCCCTGTACTATAGATCATTTTGACTATATACTTGAAATTGATCCACTCTTATGTCTCTACATATAGTTCAAGTAATTATACTATAGTCAGAGTGTTCTTAGTTTATTCGATTTAGATTAATAATCGTAAAATTCACTTTATTCAATAGCAATCTTTACTGAAGAAACATCGATAATAACTTTATTGAAAATAGAATATGTTTTGTTCACAAACTATGAGATTTATGGCATAAAACCCAACAAGGGGCACATCAAAGAAGGACAAGGTATTCTTCTTTATAAACGGGTTACAACCGTGGGCCAAAAAAAAAAATACACGAGAAAAATATCCAAGACATAGCTATCGCAATTGCCAGCGCCAAGAGACTCCTAGACTTTGGGAACGAAGCGGTTTACCAAAGAAGAACAACATAGGCCCCAAACACTGGGGCAAAACATATAAACCGCAAGGTCATCGAAATGGAAGCCCCAATAGGCCAAACGGATGTAACAACAGACCAAGCGGGTGGACAGACAGACCTCCTTAGAACAATCAAGCGGAGACATCTTGATAAGATAAGGAACCACTACAAGGGGAGTAAGATTCGGATTACCTTGTTGATCGAATATCCCAAGACAAGAACATTGTTTGAGATTCGAATCACTCCACAAGCAAGATCGATCATGTCTAGCTTGAATGATTCTTGTTGATCAAATATCTCAAGACAAGAACACTTGATTGAGATTCGAATCTCTCCACAAGCAAGATTGATCACGTCGAGCTTGAATGATTCTAAACTTAGTCATTGGCTAAAAAAGAGCACAAATGCTTCTTTTACTACATTTTCCAAGTCTCTTACAAATACAACATACATGGCTTTATATAGCCTCAAAATGAAACTACTAGGCATTCCAAGAGTTGTAACATTCATACTTAATGGTCATAATTAACCATTACGTAATTGTAACCTAAAGTAAATAAAAAGTCATAAAAACTTTAAATTGTAACCCACCCAAAATTTATAACAATCAAACTTCACTCTTCTTAAATGTGGCATGCATTGAAACATCTTTTGATAATTTTGACAACCTTTTCTTCACATCGTCATTGAAGTATATTGTATGATTGATGTCTTTTGGTTCATATCATTCTCCACTTCTTCAAGAGAATTCATCCTCGAATCTATTTGTGAAACTTTGCTGCAAAAAATAAGTTATGGAAATACGATGGACCTCACAACACTCTCTCACGAGTATTGATAAGATAAGGAACCACTACAACGGGAGTAAGATTTGGATTACCTTGTTGATCGAATATCTCAAGGCAAGAACATTGTTTGAGATTCGAATCACTCCACAAGCAAGATCGATCATGTCTAGCTTGAATGATTCTTGTTGATCAAATATCTCAAGGCAAGAACACTTGCTTGAGATTCGAATCACTCCACAAGCAAGATTGATCATGTCGAGCTTGAATGATTCTACATGCAACCTAAACTACATAGAATTGCAAAGAAACTTAGCCATTGGCTAAAGAAGAGCACAAATGCTTCTTTTACTATATTTTTCAAGTCTCTTACAAATACAACATACATGGCTTTATATAGCCTCAAAATGAAACTACTAAAGTCATTCCAAGAGTTGTAACATTCATACTTAATGGCCATAATTAACCATTATGTAATTGTAACCTATAGTAAATAAAGTCTTAAAATACATAAATGAAATACAATAACTCTAAATTGTAACCCACCCAAAATTTATAACAATCAAACTTCATTCTTCTTCAATGTGGCATGAATTGAAACATCTTTTGATAATTTTGACAACCTTTTCTTCACATCGTCATTGAAGTATATTGTATGATTGATGTCTTTTGGTTCATATCATTCTCCACTTCTTCAAGAGAATTCATCCTCGAATCTATTTGTGAAACTTTGCTGCAAAAAATAAGTTATGGAAATACGATGGACCTCACAACACTCTCTCACGAGTATTGATAAGATAAGGAACCACTACAACGGGCGTAAGATTTGGATTACCTTGTTGATCGAATATCTCAAGGCAAGAACATTGTTTGAGATTCGAATCACTCCACAAGCAAGATCGATCATGTCTAGCTTGAATGATTCTTGTTGATCAACTAACTCAAGGCAAGAACACTTGCTTGAGATTAGGGATAAAAGAGAGGTAGTTCCCTTAAGTACTGACTCCAGGTCTTGAACAAGGGGCCCCACCCTCTCATTGGCCTGAGAGGGATTCGGTTTATTGGTTGGACCACAAACCAATTGTTTATTAGAGGATCAATGAGACATAAGAAACAAAAAGTAACTTCAGGGGTAAAACAGTAAATTGACCCAGCTCTAGTTACGAACAACCTGTGAAGGATCGACTTACTAATCATGGTTATATCAAATGGACAGAAATATATCTATAGTGAGGGGAGTGCATGATCTATAGGTCCATTAGGTTCCTCTTCTAGCTCATATCGAACTAAACCATAGAACAGTGTGATGAGTGAGTTCGAAGTGTTCGAATTCAAATTAGGGAGAATGCGCTACATATATATGATATATTTAACCGCATTTTTGTTTTATTTACGAATTAAACAAAAAGAGAGAATCTGAGATATTTAAATAAGATTTAAATATCTTAATCAAATATGTGTCGGAATTAATTGGGATTGGCATTTGAATTAATATTAAGTATTAATTAAATAGTTTAATTAATCATTTAATATTACTTTAATTTGAATTAATAATTAAAATTGATGGTTGAATCAAAATGAAGAAAGTCAAAATGTTGACTTCATTTAATGGAAAAATACATGTTAGTGGAATTTTGAGGTGTAAAAATTTGGTTAACTCAAGCATGCATGCTTGCCACATAATCCCCAAACATTTGAGGGAGAGACCATGGAAGAAGGTATCATAATTTACAACAACGAGTTTCTTATGATGATAGAATTGATCGTAACGTGGGGAGCATCAAATTAAAACTTCCCAAGTTTTATGGCAAAATCGATCCAGAGGAGTACCTTCAATGGGAGAAAACGGTGGAGTCGGTGTTCAACTGTCATAATTTTAGTGATGAAAAGAAGGTACTGTTATGCATTGCTCAATTCAAACAATATGCTCAAATTTGGTGGGATAAATTGTTGTCAAGTAGGGAAGAAATCTTGAAGCACCAATTGATTCATGGGTCGAGTTCAAAGAGTCCATGAGGAAGCGTTTTGTTCCACAATATTTTCACCGGGACATGGCGCAAAAGCTTCAAGCATTGAAACAAGGACGAAAATCTGTGGAGGATTATTACAAGGAGATGGATACATTGATGGATCGACTTGAACTCGATGAGGACATGGAGGCTCTCATGGCACGGTTTCTTAATGGGTTAAACACAAAGATTGCGGACAAGACTGATTTACAGCCTTATTCTAATATTGAGGAGTTGTTGCACATTGCAATTAAGATCGAGAGGCAAATCCAACGAAGGTCTCAACGGTATTCTTCTAAAACTTTTCCCAATTCTACTTCTACATGGAAAAGGGATAGTAAGAACATTGATTATAAGCATAGAAATCAAGAGATTAATGAGAAGCCTCAAGCTAAATTTGAGAAAGGGGAGAGTTCTAGAACAGGGAAAGAAAAAGTAGAAAAGTCTAATGTACGAAATAGAGATTTAAAGTGTTGGAGATGTCGAGGGGTAGGACACTATAGTAGAGATTGCCCAAATGCAAGAATTATGACCATCAAGGAGGGAGAAATTGTTACGGATGACGAGGCACATGATGACATAAATGAGGAAACTGATGAGAGTGAGGAGTTTAGTGAAGAGGACCCTACACATATATCTTTGGTTACTCGACGAGCTCTAAACACCCACATTAAGGAGGACGGCCTAGACCAAAGGGAGAACTTGTTTCAAACTCGGTGTCTTGTTCAATCTGTACCATGTAGTGTTGTAATTGATAGCGGTAGTTGCACCAATGTTGTGAGTTTCATTCTGGTCAAAAGACTTAATTTAAAGACACAACCACATCCAAGACCCTACAAGCTTCAATGGTTGAATGATTGTGGGGAAGTACGGGTAACTCAACAAACTCTTGTTTTCTTTACTATTGAAAAATATGTTGATGATGTTTTATGTGATGTTGTATCCATGCATGTTGGAGATTTACTACTTGGGAGGCCTTGGCAATTTGATCGTCGGGTAATGTATGATGGGTATGCAAATCGATACTCTTTTACTCACAACGGTAGAAAAATTACTCTTATTCCATTGTCTCCAAAAGATGTATTTATTGATCATTGCAAACTTGAAAAGAAAAGGCAAGAGGCTGATGCAAAAGCAGAGATTGAAAAAGAATCAAGTGAAAAAAAGAGCTTGAGGGAAAAGCAAGAGAGTAACACTCAGCCTAGAGAAAAAAAAGAGAGAAAAGCCAAATCAGTAAGCTTGTATGTTAGATCAAGTGAGGCTAGGAATGTTTTGATCTCTAACCAGACTATTCTTGTACTTATGTGCAAGGGATCTTGTTACTTTACTAACATGCTTAACCCTTCTTTGCCTAGTGATTTTGTTGTGCTTTTGCAAGAGTTTGAAGATTTATTTTCCGAAGAGAAGCCTAGTAGTTTGCCACCACTTAGAGGGATTGAACACAAGATTGACTTCATTCCTGGCGCGCCCATTCCAAACCGACAAGCTTATAGGACTAATCCAAAGGAGGCTGAAGAGATACAAAGGCAAGTAAGTGAACTCCTTGCTAAAGGGTATGTACGTGAAAGTTTGAGTCCTTGTTCTGTTCCAGTTATTCTTGTACCTAAGAAAGATGGTTCTTGGCGTATGTGTGTTGATTGTAGGGCTATAAACAAGATAACTATAAAGTATAGGCATCCAATTCCCAGATTAGATGATATGCTTGATGAATTGCATGGATGTAGTCTTTTTACTAAGATTGATTTAAAATCGGGTTATCATCAAATTCGCATGCATATTGGGGATGAGTGGAAAACAGCTTTTAAAACCAAGTATGGTCTTTATGAATGGTTGGTTATGCCTTTTGGATTAACTAATGCACCTAGTACATTCATGAGACTAATGAACCATGTCTTACGAGAATACTTAGGTAAGTTTGTGGTTGTTTATTTTGATGACATCCTTGTTTACTCTAAATCTTTAGATGATCATATTACCCATGTACGCAATGTTTTGACTACTTTAAGAAACGAATGTTTGTACGTAAATTTAAAGAAATGTAGCTTTTGCATGGAAAAAGTTAACTTTCTTGGGTTTGTAGTTTCATCTAATGGTGTCGAGGTTGACGAGGAGAAAGTGAAGGCTATAAAAGATTGGCCTACACCTAAAAATGTAAGTGAGGTAAGAAGTTTTCATGGTCTTGCAAGTTTCTACCGTAGGTTCATTAAGAATTTTAGTACAATTGCTTCACCCTTGAAAGAACTTGTTAAGAAAAATGCATCCTTTATATGGGACAAAGATCAAGAACTTGCTTTTAATACTTTGAAAGAAAAATTGAGTTCTGCTCCCTTGCTTGCATTACCTAATTTTGAGTCTACTTTTGAAATTGAATGTGATGCTAGTGGAGTAGGGATAGGTGTTGTATTAATGCAAAATCAAAGACCTTTGATGTTCTTTAGTGAGAAGTTGACTGATGCATCTTTGAGGTATCCAACTTATGACAAAGAGCTTTATGCTTTGGTTCGTGCATTGCAAACCTGGCAACATTATCTTTGGCCTAAGGAGTTCATTATTCATACGGATCATGAAAGTTTAAAGCATTTGCGAGTACAAAATAAACTCAACAGACGACATGCTAAGTGGTTAGAATTTATTGAAACATTTCCTTATGTCATAAAATATAAACAAGGTAAGGAGAACATTGTTGCAGATGCATTATCACGAAGGTATGTCCTCCTCAATACTTTGAATGCTAGGTTGTTGGGTTTTGAACACATAAAGGATTTGTATCAACATGACATGTTCTTTGCTCCTTTTGTTGAATCTTGTGAAAAAGGACTCATTGAGGATAATTACTTGTTGTTAGATGGATTTTTGTTCCGAAAAGGCAAACTTTGCATACCATCTTTTTCCATCCGTGAGCTACTTGTGAGGGAAGCTCATGGAGGTGGTTTAATGGCACACCATGGAGTTTCTAAAACTTATGATATGCTCTCTGAACATTTCTTTTGGCCTAAAATGAGACATGATGTTCATAAAGTTTGTGCTCGTTGCATAGCATGTAAACAAGCTAAGTCTAGGCTTCAACCACATGGTTTATACTCCCCATTACCGGTTCCTAATGGTCCTTGGATTGATATATCAATGGATTTTGTTTTAGGTTTACCTAGGACTAGGAAAGGTTATGATAGCATCTTTGTTGTGGTTGATCGATTTAGTAAAATGGCTCATTTTATTCCTTGTCACAAAACTGATGATGCAAAACATATTGCAGACCTGTTCTTTAGGGAAGTTGTACGATTGCATGGCATTCCTAAAAGCATCGTTTGTGATCGTGATATAAAATTTTTAAGCCACTTTTGGCGTGTTTTATGGGGTAAGTTAGGAACTAAGCTAATATATTCAACTACTTGTCATCCTCAAACGGATGGACAAACTGAAGTTGTTAACAGAACCATGACTGCTATGCTTAGGGCTATTATTGATAAGAATCTTAAGACTTGGGAGAATTGTTTGCCCTTTATAGAATTTGCATATAATAGGGTTGTTCATAGCACTACTAAATGCACATCTTTTGAAATTGTTTATGGCTTTAATCCTTTAACCCCCCTTGACTTGTTGCCCATACCGTCAAAAGAGTTTGTGAATTTTGATGCAAATGCAAAGGTTGAGTTTGTTCATAAACTTCACAAGCAAGTGAAAGAACAAATTGAGAAACAAAATTCCAAGGTTGCCACCCGAATTAATAAAGGACGTAAGTTTGTCATCTTCAAGCCAGGAGATTGGGTTTGGGTGCATTTTCGAAAATAAAGATTTCCTACTCAAAGAAAATCTAAGCTTTTACCACGAGGAGATGGACCTTTTCAAGTTCTTGAGCGTATCAACGACAATGCTTATAAAATTGATTTACCAGGTAAGTATGGTGTTAGTACAACTTTTAATGTTGTTGATTTGAGTCCTTTTGATGTAGGTGATGGCTTTGATTCGAGGACGAATCTTTTTCAAGAGGGGGAGAATGATATGAACCACGACCAAGGAATTTTCATACCTGAAGGTCCAATTACAAGGACGAGAGCTAAGAAGCTACAACAAACCTTATACATTTATATTCAAGCTATGGTGAGCTCATCAAAGGAAATTCTAGAAGACGCTGGAGACCTCCCTTATATGTTGTGCAAAGTTGAGCTTCAAGAAAGAGATGAATTAAATGCACTTTAAGTTGCATTTAATGAACTCCACTGAATTTATGAAACTAGTCCAAGGATGAGTCAATAAGCACATTTTATTAATTGCATTATTTTATTATAGTTTAAATATTTGTTTGTCATATTTAAGCTAGTTTTAAATATAGGAGTTAAGGTTATATTGTAACCCACATAGGTTACTATATTCCACCATTAACTAGTCATTTTAATATGGAGGTTATGGGTATTTTTCATTTACTAGCCCATTTAATTACGGAGTTATATATCCATAGGTTAAGGTTGTAAGGGCTATATAAAACCTTCTTTTCTTTGATTAGACATCAGATTTTGGAATTAAGAATATAATTTCTATTTTAGCTTTGTTGAGAGCTAAACTTTCTTTGCAAATTCTTGTGTTTAGAACTTGCATGTAGAGTCATTCAAGTGGTATTGATCAAACCTCTTGTGAAGTGATTCGAATCACGAGTTTAGAAACAAGTTTTCTTTACTCTTATCTTGATCATCAAGGTAATCCGTTCCATACTTTCCCTTGGGTTGATTTTCCATATCAGAGTCCTTTTGATGTAGGTGATGGCTTTGATTCGAGGTCGAATCTTTTTCAAGAGGGGGAGAATGATATGAACCACGACCAAGGAATTTCCATACTTGAAGGTCCAATTACAAGGACGAGAGCTAAGAAGCTACAACAAACCTTATACAGTTATATTCAAGCTAAGGTGAGGTCATCAAAGAAAATTCTAGAAGACGCTGGAGACCTCCCAATGTTGTGCAAAGTTGAGATTCAAGAAAGAGATGAATTAAATGCACTTTAAGTTTCATTTAATAAACTCCGCTGAATTTATGAAACTAGTCCAAGGATGAGTCAATAAGCACATTTTATTAATTGCATTATTTAATTATAGTTTAAATATTTGTTTGTCATATTTAAACTAGTTTTAAATATAGGAGTTAAGGTTATATTGTAACCCACATAGGTTATTATATTCCACCCTTAACTAGCCATTTTAATATGGAGGTTATGGGTATTTTTCATTTACTAGCCCATTTAATTTTGGAGTTATATATCACATAGGTTAAGGTTGTAAGGGCTACATAAAGCCTTCTTTTCTTTGATTAGACATCAGATTTTGGAATTATGAATAGAATTTCTATTTTAGCTTTGTTTAGAGCTAAACTTTCTTTGCAAATTCTTGTGTTTAGAACTTGCATGTAGAGTCATTCAAGTGGTATTGATCAAACCTCTTGTGGAGTGATTCGAATCACGAGTTTAGAAACGAGTTTTCTTTACTCTTTATCCTGATCATCAAGGTAATCCGTTCCATACTTTCCCTTGGGTTGATTTTCCATATCAAATATTGAATGAGAAACTCCATTCTGTTTTTCTTCCTTGTTCTTTTGCGTACCGAAAGAATCAGAATATAAGAGATTTTGACGCTAAAGTCGTTGGTTGGATGGGGTCAGGTGAGCAGCCTTCGCCTTTTTTCTTTTTCTCCTACGTCTATGATTAGGATTTCTCAATCTCGTCTATTATCAAAACAAAGTGAAATGAACGATTACAAGATTGTGCGACTTCTTCCTTTCTTCAGGTATCTACAACAAAGGCACAAATTTGACAGGAATACCTGCACTTGTAGCTCCCATCATCACACCCATCTTATAGAATTTCTTTCTAATCGAGCATTTCGGGTGAGTTTTCCCCAATTCACACACGCTCGTTATTCTCATTTCGTCTTCGTGCCTATTTAGGACAGGACAAAGATTTTATGGAAGGTTTTTAGAACTTTTTGCCGAGCTCGAGCTTAGTGGAACTCTAATCTGCATAGTGCCCGGTGGAGGACCTGTGGACTGTCTTGGAGGTATGATTTTTTCACCGCGGAAGGGAATCGTGGAAAAAGAGGACTTGGATAGCAAGTCTTTTTGAAAAAGCTAGTTAGACTATTATTATGGCTATTGATTGAATTATATTGCCTAGTAATTGTAATATGCCTATATCTGACGAAATGCTATTTATTTTAGGTTGTTATATTGCCTCGAACGGTGCTCCTTTGAATCCGATACCAACGGGTATCATCATCATCCCTCCTAGAACAACGTTATCCTTCAGAACTTTCAACCAGGAGAGCGGCGTTTGCTAAAACTCGAGCTCTTTCTTTCTTGCTTCGGATATGATCGAGTATTTATAGATGCTATCGGTATTCCCAATAATCTGGCTCGGTAATAGATCGCTTCTTCCAAACAAAGCACCCCGTTCATTACGCTCGCAACAATTAGTTCTCTAGGTGAACAACATTAGACATTCTTCTGAAACCAACACTTTTGATGTTATTTGAGGTACGTACAAGAATTTAGAAAGGAATTCCAATCATTCTTCTTATACGCTCGTTCCAACCCTCAACTCTTCTAGGCTCATCAATACTGAATCAATCGAACTCTAACACTTGTTACACTTTTGGAAGACGGAAGACCCTGCGTCACCAGATCGTGATTTTTCGTCAATTCTCTACTTCGTAAATAAAGGATTTTTCCATAATGGCGAGGGCCAACCAACTATTAGAATATTAGTAAATGCTTCGTAAGTGTCCAAATCAGGCTTAGCTTCTTACCTTACTACTACATCCACTTGAACAATTAGAATTTGACTCTATTTTAGGTATGGTCTTTCTTTGGCTATACATCCATTTGAACAAAGAAACTGTCCAAGGCTAATTCTTGTGGGTCTTTCATCACAATAACTATGATGATATGGATGAGAAAATGCCAATTCAAATTAAATGTATTGAAAACGATGTTACTGCATGGAAATGAACAAATGCAATTTGAGGAAGAGCCCCTAATAAAGGTCCTAACGAATTCCTAAGCCTACAGACGTGATCTATCTTTTTCTATTTCTCACATTCTCAGATTTTCCATGAATGGATCCATTTGAAAACAATTAGATGCTGACAGAGAAAAGATTGGCGTTCTTTATTCCTTTCCTTCCTATTCAACAATAACGTACGAATAGTTCCTTGATTTTGACTATTCAACTGAACCAACCCTTGCCTTGGAATAAATAGAAGAAAATGGATTGATATTGGTGCAGACTCATTATTAAAGATCAATCCTGAACTTGACGGATCGTTCATTTTTCTGATATACGAAATCTGATCCAGCTAGTGTGATGAAAAAGAAAGAAAAGTGCTTCCGGCCCAGGGATGTCCCCACATGGAGAGTTTGCCCCCCAGGGTATCTTTTCCATATATCATGGTGGAAGATGGAATCGGGGCGATTGGCTGCGAAGCCTGATGCAAGCCTTCCCCGGCGGAATTCATATTTCAGTAGAACCCGGAAGGTAGTTGCCCCATCTATCTCTCTTCCACCCTTTCCCGTGATATAGAGTCACGCACAATTCCGAAGGTAAAGGCAATTTCGGTTTATTCAAAAAAATGTTGAATTGTCAGCTAGCTCTTCCCCTTTCCCGGCTCACTCATTATGCAAGCAAGCAGCGGGTCAACGCTACACCGCTTTTCCATCAATTCCTTCCCTGTTTTGGGTCTCACTCCCACCTATTCCTACCGTCGAACGAGAGAGAGAGAGCGTATATAGTTCTTTGTTCATCCCTAAACCATATGGTTTGGTTTCTGACTGAATTAGCTCACGAGACAAAATAGGTTGCTTCATGCATGTTCCAGATTGTGGCTACGACTTTCTCCCCTGTCACCTCAACCGCTAATGCAATCATCCATCTACTTCCATTTTATACCCTCCCCTTCGTATCTATTGATCGCTATCCATTTTCCTTGCATCCATCCCGGGAGCAGAGCTAGCTATACCGAAAAAGATTGATTACAAATTGATATCAGTCTTCTATGTTCTCATCCTCCCTGTTCCCTAGAAACTTCAAGGCAACAAAAGGGGACGTAGGACGGAACAACGTCCAAGCTGTGACAACCCAGCAACAACAACTTGCTTCTCAGCAAAGAAAGTGAGACTCCCAAACAAACCTACCAGCAATCTCAAGTTCAGAGTAAACCATCTCCACGACAAGACTCCTTCCACTCCAATTAGGCAAATCTAATCTCTCTCCATCCCAACAACATCAAAATAAGCCAGCCACACCAGGTAGCTCCCATCGCTTCGACAATCTAGGGTGCTCTCAACAGTCAAATTGGAAAGGTCAAAGAAATGACCTGCGTAGGCGTCGACAATTGACTACTTCTTTTGCGGACCGGGTTGTTCTTTTCTCTTTGACAAGTAAAGTTCATTAAAGATGATGGGCCTGCCCACCCGCCTCCAGAACCTAAGCGTCTAGGCTATATGACCCAACAAATCTCGAAAATGACATCCGGATATAGCACTAACATATGCGAGCTATTAG